>NC_081409.1:373272978-373572978 GCF_030272615.1 Cryptomeria japonica
ATCAAACAACATCAAACCTACCGACTTCTTCAAACAGACAACCAGATACAATCATAGCTAAATCTAAACAGTTGGCTTCGTCATCCTCTCATGGTTATAGCATTGTCAAACAATTGAAAAGAACTAACGCTCAAATCTCCATTTTTGAACAGCTTAAGATCTCTTCTAGTCATAGAGAGATCCTGGACAAAGTTTTACTCACTACTAATGTCCCTAAAGATTTAGATGTAAATCAGTTTCAATCTATGATGGGTCACCTGACTTTGCCTCATTATCTCACTTTCTCTGAAGAAGATGAAAACTCACGAAATCACCTGCATAACCAGCCATTACACATCGAAGCTATGATCCATAAACACTGAGTCAAACGTGTTTTGATAGATGGAGGCATTGTGTTGAATATTTGTACCTACAATCTACTGACACAGTTGGGATTTTCTGAAAATGTCATTGATCCAACAAAGAAAATAACAATCAAAGCTTATGATGAAGAAGAAAGAACCTCTAAAGGTCTGGTACTATTACCGATCAGGGTAGGACCTGTGGAAAGAGATGTTATCTTTCAGGTGCTTGACCTTCCTCTTTCATACAACATCTTATTGGGTAGGCCATGGATTCGCGAATTGAAAGCAGTACCATCTACATATCATCAGTGCTTGAAATTTCCTTATAACGGAGTTGAAGTTAATATTCCTACCGATAAAATCTATACCTGTAATGCATTAATGCAGAGTACTGATACCTTTGTTCCTCATAATAGAGCAGCCTCTACAGCTAAAAGTTCAAAAACTTTGATGAAATATTTAGAAAATAAATTGAAAATCACAGATACTGGCATGGATGGATACAAAATAGAACCTGTACTTTCACTAATGTCTCTTCCTCCATCACCAAGACAGTCGGGAAAATCATTAGAGGTTATGAAGCCACAAACTTCAACTCAAAAAGTCATTTATAATGGTATCTTTGTACAGTCCTCTACTTCCCTTGCAGATGAAATAGAAGAGGATGTTGTTCTCAAATGTATTTTCAAAGAAGATAATAAAACAAAGAAATAAGACATTGTGAAATTACCCCGACACAATATGGTCCAGGCTATAAGATGATTCAACGTATGGGATATTCAGGTATCGGTCCTCTAGGCAAGCGTCAAGAAGGTATTGTTGAACCTATTGAGCTCAAAACTAAGTCTACAAATGATAAAGCTAGACTTGGATACAATCTAAGAAAGTCATCAGATCATAAACATACTTCTCATCATCAACCTAAGTAGAGGAAAAAGATACTACCTTCAACATCACAGGAAATCAATACTCAACAAACTCGGGAAGAGTATGAAAATGAACAAGAAAAATTGGCGATCAAGAGAGAAGAAGCAACTGGTAATCAAGTTCCAATTGTATTAGCAATAACACTACAAGGAGTAGAAATCCCAGAAGACATGAGAGAAGAAATCGAAGGAATTAAAGAGTTGTTTGCACCACTGAACATTCTGGTCACATACACAAGTAGAATACGAATAGATGATTCAGAAACTGACTCGAATGAGTATGAATGGGGTCCAGATCATCTCTCAGATACATCTACAACAGAAACTCCTCAAGAATCTAGTGATATCATAGATGAAGCACAAGAGATAATACGCTTAACGTTGCAAAAAGAAATAGAAGAAATCGGACTAAAAAGACAAGAAGACTATGAACAACAACTGAAAGAAGAAAGAACACATGAAAATTCTTCACCTACTATATCTCCCTCTAATGAGATAGAACAAATCAGGTATGGAACTACAAAAGAAGAATTAGAGGTTACAGAAGCAGGACCATTCGTTAGTCCAGAGGAAGCTGAATGGAAAAGACGACAGAGACTCACAGAGACATCAAGGTTATGTCAACAGGTATGTCAAATACAAGTGATCAATGAACCAAATCATGAAGGAACTTGCAACATCAAAGATATAAATATTGATACTATACATACTTTTACTCAATCACTTGAACAAGTGTTAGAAACTTCATCTTACGACTCTAATTACTCTGACATAAACTCTATTTATGACAATACCTATTCGACATCAAACTATGACTACTCCGTCATGAATGTCGAGATTTTGTCTGTTGACCCTATTACTGTTGAACCATGATATGTAGTCCAGTCTGGAGTAGAGGACGGTGCTAGTGGTAGGTTTGTTGGGTTAGGTCCCCTAAATATTAACGTGCACTTCAATAATCGTGTTGTAACTCTTCCTAGTCTCAAGACACTTACGCAAGGTATTCTTCTGGAACTCGACTTATCGGTCCGAAGTTATGATGATAATACTGTGAACTCCCTTGAACCTATTAAAAATTTATCTTTGGTACATCCTGAACTAATTGACTGTACTCTTCACGACCAAGCTTTGAATATACCTACCTTTGCCAATGACTACACATTAGCCTGCTATCTTAATGTTGTTGAACCAATGGACTCTTCCACCAGTGAACAAAGTGGGAACATGGCAGCAACAAGTGTCAAGTATCTTAGTTGCAAAAATCAAAAAGAGAAAAATAAGAGATCTGATGGCAAAAACCACATTGTGGCGGTGTCAGAATCAAAAATAGTAAAAATAAAGGACGTACCTAACGGTGAAAACCTCTCTAAGGCGCCTGAAGGTGAGAATACTTGAAATTTTGCCTGATCACTTTCAAGAGCAATCATCAGTGCTAATTGAACCTACACAGCCAATAAATATTGGAACAAAAGAAGCTCATCACACCATACATGTAGCTCAATCCTTGACAGCTAGAGAATTAAAAGAATTTGTTGATTTCTTCACAAAAAAGATTAATTTTGCATGGACATATGTTGATATGCCAGGTCTGGATCCTGACCTCATCATGCATCATCTCTCTATCACTCCCGGAGTTAAACCTGTTAAGAAAAACTCTGAAAAATGCATCCTCACATTGCATTACTTGTTAAAGTTGAGCTAGAAAAATTGCTAAAAGTTGGATTTATCAGAGCAATTGATTATGTCGAAAGGATATCTAATATTGTACCTATTTCTAAACCTAACAAATCAATCTACGTCTGCACTGATTTCAAAGATTTAAACAAAGCCTATCTGAAGGATGATTTTCCACTACCCAATATAGACATGATCATAGACATGACTATTGGCTATGAAATGTACTCTTTAATGGATGATTTTTCAGGATACAATCAGATCAAAATTACACCTAAGGATTAAGAGAAAACAACATTCACCTGTGCATGAGGAACCTTCTGCTGGAATGTAATGCTCTTTGGTTTAAAGAGTGCAGGTGCTACTTATCAAAGAGTCGTAACAATGATTTTACATTACATGATGCACAAAAACATGGAGGATTATGTCAATGACACTCTAGTTAAGTCCATGAAAAGATCAACACATCTATCAAAACTAGGCCCAATATTAGACAGGATGGAAAAATTCAAGCTCAAATTAAATCCTAAGAAATGTGCATTTGGAGCTACATCTAGTAAGCTCCTAGGATATATTGTTTCAACAAAAGGAATTGAAGTGGATCTAGAAAAATTTAAGGCTATCATGGAAATGCCACCTCTAAAGAATATCAGTCAAATGAGAAGTTTACAAGGACGCCTCCAATCAATAAGACACTTTATTTATCAACTAGCAGATAAGGCTTAACCATTCACAAAGGCATTACGAAAAGGAGAAAAATACAACTGGGATGAAGATTGTGAACAACATCTAAAATGAATCAAAGAATATCTTTCAAACCCACCTATATTGATGCCACCAATTCAAGGTAAACCATTGATTCTATACATATCAGCTATAGATACATCACGGGGGGTACTTCTAGCACAACAGGATGAAAATAAAAAAGAACGAGCTATATATTATATCAGCATGACCTTGGTGTCCTATGAGATGAACTATACTATCATAGAAAAAGCTTGTTTGGCATTAGTCTTTGCATCACAGAAATTAAGACACTACATGTTAGCACATTCTATTAAGTTGGTGGCTAAGATTGATCCGCTCAAATACCTTCTCAACAAAGCAACACTTACAGGATGATTGGCTAAATGGGTCATGGATCTTACAGAATTTGATATTAAATATGTAGAACGTAAAGCCATCAAAAGATAGGTCATTGCAAATCAACTTGTTGATGCTCCGCTTGAAGACTATCAACCTTTGCACATAGAATTTCTGGATGAATCCATCATGCACCTTACTCAACAATCATGGAAAATGTTCTTTGATGGGTCTTTCACTCAACATGGTTCTGGAGCTAGAATACTTTTTATTACTCCTCAAAAATATTCAATCCAAAGGCTTACAAGATTCTCTTCCCTTGCACAAACAACATTGCAAAATATGAAGCCTTGGTAAATGGGATCAAGTTGGCTATCGAATGGAAGGTTGTTGAATTACACATCTATGGAGACTCTCAGCTAATCATCAACCAAATCAATGATATATATCAAACCCGAGATGAGAAAATGATGCCCTATAAGAGAATGGTTTATGATCTCAAGCAATACTTTACCTTCGTATCATTTCAACAGTTTCCCAAATCAGCAAACAGAGCAACAGATGCTATGGCCAACTTGGCGTCTATACCACAGCTACAAGAATCTAATTTTTTCTTTGAATTCCTAGTGGAAGAGTTACATTATCCTGCCTATGATTCTCCCAAGTCCCAGATGGTCTGTTCTATTATTGGACATGACTCATCTCACTATAGCCACATTTACTCTCACTTGCGTGACCAAATTATCCTTGCTAATCTTACCCATAATGAGAAAAGGAACCTAATCCAAAATGCTTCACGCCATGTAATCATTGCTAATGATCTATTTAGGCGAGGTTTGGATAGTATTTTTCTTAGGTGTCTAGAAACTGAAGAGTCCCAACGCGCATTATCTGAAGTCCATGAAGGTATTTGTGGATCTCATTCAAACGGTCTAACTTTAGCTCGGAAACTACTACGAGCTGGCTACTACTGGCCAGTTATGGAGAAAGATGCTATAAAATTTGCTAAAACTTGTGAGAAGTGTCAGCTACATGGGAATCTCATACATGCTACAGCAAGGGATCTCATACCCTTCATCACACATTGGCCTTTTCAACAATGGGTGTTTGATCTCATTGGCCAAATATATCATGCATCATCTAACGGACACAAGTTTATTATAACTGCCACTGAGTACTTCACTAAGTGGGTAGAAGTGGTTTTGCTAATCAAAGCAACCGGTAAACACGTAGCTTTGTTCATCCTTAACTATATCATCTGCAGGTATGGGATACCTTCTTCCATCGTGACTGACAATGGAGGGCAATTTGAAAACAAAGATCTAGATGAGCTCTGTGAAAAATTCAAAATCAAACAACACTGGTCATCCATATACTACCCTCAAGGTAATGGACAAGTTGAAGCATCTAACAAAAATATGTTGACTATCTTACATAGAATAGTAAATAAATCTGGAAAGGATTGGCATTTGCAGCTCAATCCTGCACTATGGGCTTATAGAACAAGTATCTGGACACCTACTGGGGTTACACCTTTTTCTTTGGTGTATGGGTCTGAATCAGTCTTACCTATTGAGGTGGAGATACCATCTTTGAGAGTTTCTTTGCAAGGTCTTGTTACTGATGAAGACTACAGAATATCGAGATTGCAAAAACTCGAGTTGTTGGATGAACGTTGACAAGTGGCGTTTGATCATCTGAGAGCATACCAAAAGAGAATGTCTAGAGGTTATAACAAGAAAGTTTGACAAAGATAATTTCAAGTTGGTGACCTTGTTCTGAGAGAAAATCCTAAAAATCAACAGTTTTGAGACAACAAAGGGAAGTTTGAACCCAACTGGTTGGGTCCCTACATCATTACTGTAGTTTTTGGCTCTAGTGTCTATCAACTCTCAACATCAGAAGGAGAACAGCTCTATGAACCGATCAACACCATCCACTTGAAGAAATTATTCACTTAGAATTCTCAGTTCCAGCAACCTATACAGCTAAACTGTCCTGAAAAAATCATAAAAATCATAAAATGTCCTGAAAAAAAAAATGGAGAGAAAGGATCTTTGCCAAGCAAGTGAAAACTTGGTAAATAAGCACCTCTTGTACTTAAGCACTCCATCTATCAACGCAAAGTTGGCATTTCCTGTTCTCATTCCCGCTTTCCTACATCTTTACTTTCGCTTATACATAAGTTTTAGTTGCTTTTGTGGCATCCTAGTTCTTTTGGAACCCTCATGGCTTGAAACCAATCAATGTCCTAGTCTTAAGGTAATTGACTGATCAATTTATATGTCCTAAGTAGTATCAACCAAGTCATCTTTCTGTCGGTAGTACCAGGTCATCCAATCCAAGTCAGTCACCTGTCTCATATCCACTACAAAGTTTTATCACTGAGTACACAAGCAAAACAAGACTATTGAAAACAATTGCTAAAATAGTTTGAGATATGATTGAAATTTTCTTTGTGTTGTCTTTTACATTGGCTTTTGATTATTATTCCCTCTAGGTAACTCGAGGAAGTCTATCTTGACTAAGAGGAGCAAGGATTGAGGGCATAATACTCTTCTTTGTTTTCTTCTTGTAGGAATGAAACTGATGATCTGGAAACATCTAATCAACTGGGTGTCTGTGATAAGTGCCTTCATATCAAGGTGAAATCACCACACATACCTCGACTCCGCTTATTTGTATGCTATAGGGAGGTTGGAGTCATTTCTTTGTCTGTTTGAGGGAATTTCTTTAATGTGTAATCTGTCCAAGGATATGAACAAAAAAAAAGGTCATTGCGGACACGATCATTAATATTGCATATGAAAAGGAAGGAGCTCTATTTTACCTGCTATGTTTGTAAAAAGCTCAATGATGTAAATTAAGCATACCAAATCCAGTGACTACGTTTAGGTTGCATTGACTCTAAATTTTATGCATTTAAAGTGATTACGACATGATAACAATGCTCTCTTTATCTTTTGAATGAGAGTCTAAAGCAATCGTCATTTTCTCAGCTAAGTGGTCTCTTTTTCATCATCATTTCTTTGATTGAGTACTTGTGTATTGAGATATTAGCTGCATACATGAGCATCTTATATAAATCCATAAATTTCATTATAGATTTATTTGCATTCATATTATTGCATGAAAAAATAAACATTGGCATTACTAGTTACTTATTTTTATCATTCATTTGCATATGAAAAAGAAACAAAAAAATGAACATCCATATTCATCTGCATTACATACATCCATACTGAAAAGATATGCATACATATAGAATAAAGCATATAGAAAGACATCTCATAATCAATCAACACAAGTACGATGAAATCATATCAAGAGCTCAAATATATCATCATAATCTCAATGTCGCAGAGTACAAATGATATCCACTGTCATATACAATGTTTCATCGGAGCAAGAATCGTATAGGCTACAAAAATGGGGTATATAACAACATCTAAGAGATATAACAAGGCTATCTCTTTGCCTCTCCCTCATCGCTAGGTGGAGGAGGCGGTGCCTGATGATCAACGTCCTGTCTGGGTGCCCTAGCTCCCTCAGATTGAGCCATATATTGAGAATATGAAACAACCTGTTGCGCTACTGGGACCGCTACACTATAAGTTGCGACATAATATGTTGCACGACTCGTCTGATGTAAAACCTCTCGCTGAAGAGCATCCCACTCTGCTCTAACATCAACAAGCTATTGATCACGCTCTGCTCTAACCTTTGCAATTTGTCGGTCTCGCTCTGCCAACTGCTCTGTGCCACTGTCAACTGTGACTGCAAACCTGTCAATCTAGTCCTCAGAGACCGTACTATGCCTGGTACTCCCAGCATCTCCCTGTTTGCCTCCCTGCTCATCATTCTGCTGCCTAACCTATCTAGGAATTGATCTCTCCTCCTCACCTCCACCCTCTGTTGCTCTAGCACCGCCAGCCTCCACCCCAACAGCTCCTAAAGATCCACCCTCCCCTCCCTATCGATGTCTAACTCCAGCTGGTACCTTGTTGCTACTAGCACCAGGATCACCCCCTACCCACCTAGGTGCATCCGCTCTCTGTTTCTGCACCTTTCCCCATCCCTGTACCTGACCTGGTACCTATGCCTATGATGGTGCCTCATCCTCAGCCTCCTCTATAAGAGGTTCATTCTCTCCGGGATCTGTAAACCGAGGGAAACGATATCTCTGGAACCAATCTTTGTACTGGGGCAATACCCCTGCGTCTGCTACATCCTCTAAGAAAACCCATCTTTGTCATTGTAACCCCACTAACTCCTGCATGCTCAGCATAGATGATAGTCTCAGGGCCCATCCTTGTCTCTCCTCCTCTCCATATTGGGCATAGGCTGTGAACTCTTGGGATATACCCTATGGTCTCCCATACTGCCTCATCACCCTCGATACTACAAACCGCTCAATGATAGACACTAATCTGCCAATGAGAGGTCGAGTCATGAACATGTCCTTCCTCTGAGCTCTCCAGTCGTCCCACAGCTCCAGACCCCTATATGGTCTCCATACTACGACAATCAAATCATCCAGCTGCCTCCTCCAATAGTCCATCTTGCCTAGATGGGGCTGAGTAACATACCCTGAATAACAATAAACAATAGGCTGATGCACCTCTCTTGAATCATCTACTATAGGCCTACATACTGGGATGTGCTTCCATGTCCATATCTGTAGCACTAGAACACTTGATGCCATGCTCTTACCCTCCCAATACACAATCTCGTGCATCTCATGATACATATGGGCAAGCAAACATGATCCCCACCCTAATCTCTCAAGATGAGTCAAGAGCCTCTCAAGCATCCTAACCCAACCATAAAGAAAACCCTATTGTCCTCTATCAGACATAACAAAACGACTGATAAAACATGTTAAAACGCATGCCAAAGGGTACTTCTCACCATATCTGCTCATCAAATCATCACACGTGATGGCACGCTCAAGAATAGTCTCATCATGAAATATTCGTCTCAATGTTAAAACACCCGATCACTTAGTAGAATCATAATCAACCTTGTCTCCAGCAAACGGAATCCTCGGAATCCTGTATACATCCTCTGGTGTAATCGTCATCTCTCCAACTGGTAGATGGGAGGTGTTATGCTCTAAATAAAAATGCTCTACTAACGCAGTCAACGTCCCATGATTCACACAGATATCAGGCATCTGAAGAAGGTATCCAAATCCACACAAATCAATATGTGCTTTATCTGCATCTGATAACCCACGGACTAGCCTCATCATCGACGGATATGCACACCGAAACAGGATATCCGGCAACCGAATTTGCAAAATCAAACATAAAAATTATCAACAAGTAATCCGAATTGCACTAAAAATATGCTAAACATCCTCGCGAAGCCAAATACACAAAATGCAAAATCAAAAATTGATGTTTAGACCCTCAAAAATGCTTGTTGTTTTTCATACGGGTTTTCACAGACACGCAAAAACTCTTACGAGTAAAGATTACACTCCGCACGAGTAAACATCCCCATACGACAAAACATAACTTATCGCACGATACAATGGGCAACCAAGAACAATCTTGTACGAGTCATGGGACCAAACCAGACGACAAAGCTTATATGCTCAAACGACAAAACAAGAGATGAACAGTTTGTCGTACGAAAAACAGTGTTAACTTGCATGACAAAACGATGCAAACGACTTCAAACCGAACATAACATGCAAAAAATTCAACAAAAATTCAAAATTTTAAAAATGCAAAGGCTTAAAATTGATCACTTACTGCTGGGTCATAGTTTTGCGATCGATTATGACGTCTCTGGTGCTCAAATCGATGCTCCTGGATCGGAATGGCTATTTTTCTTCGTAGAGGATTTTTCAAATTTCAAACTTTGGGAGGTAACAATGAATTGAAAATGACACATGAACCCCTTATATAGCCCAAACCCTAATTTTTCAACTTGCTCTAATGGACGTAAAACTTGTACCCTAAGCTAAATCGACTGTCCTGAGTCCATTTTCGGGATCGAAATCAAAATCTGATGTCAATTCTCTAGTCGAAATTTCACGATATTGACCACTTAGCACTTTCATCCTCAAGTCAATTTTTGAATCATTTTGCGCTCAATTCTAAATCTCAATTTAATTCTCAAATCAACTCTGATTTTAATCTTCAAACATTAATCTTCGTGCTCAAATATCTTATCATCACTAAAAATTGCTTAAAATCGTTAAACCCTCACTATCTTTCGATTTCGCTCTCGAGGGGGCATACTCATAACACCTTTTCAGTGGTTATCATCATCAAAAGTCGAGAATTTTTTTCAAATCTTCATCTAAAGTCGAGCAAAAATATTTTCAAATCAATTAAACCTCGTTACTAGGGGCATCTTAACTAAATCACGTCATATCAAGTTGAGATTCTTCGATGTCAAATAAAGCAATCTCTAGGGGCATATCAATCTTTGTCCTTATCTGAATCAATCATCAAAATCGATGTTCAGTTTTTAATCACATCAAATCAAGCTGGACATTTTCTCTTGCTAATCGATTCTTGTTCAATCAAGTTCAGAATCGGTTTTATCGTTTTGTTCAGTTGATTCTTGTTCAATCAAGTTCGGAATCGATTGCGTCTCTCGCTCAATCTAGTTCAATCAAGGTCTAGATCGATGCCTGTTTCTTGATCAATCAAGTTCAAGAACGGTATCTCACTCGTTGTCAGTCCTTGTTCAATCAAGTTCAGGATCGGTATCGCTTTAATCAAATCTGTTCAGTTTCATCTCTTCAAATCAAGCTAAACATCTCTCTCTCTTCATCGGTTTGTGATCCATCAAGTTCAAAACTGATTTCTTTTTGACATCAAATTTTCTTTGAATCAACGCATTGCTTGCACATTAATTCAAAGAAGGGCAAATGTAAAACCCTAAAAATGGTCATCTAAACCATAGGATCCCTAATCTCAACAACATCACCAAGGTCCTAACCAAAGGCAATTAAAATTAATCTTGAGCACACAATTGATTTCTTAAATTATCAAATGTCACATGGCAAATCAATCACTCTGAATTAATTAAATAAATATTTAATTAATTGATCATTTCAAGTAAATCATTTTTAAACAATTATCTTATTTATTTTATTAAATATCCTAGTATATTTAATTAAATAAATCAATTTGCCATTAAATCATCAAAAAAGAAATTAATTGGAAAAAAGAATTTAAAAATGAGAAAAGAAATCAAATGGAAATAATCTTGAAAGTCAAATTAAAAATTGAAAAAATCTCAAAAAAGCAATTAAAACAATTAAATTTCAAAATTGAATGAAATAGAGAATAAATCAGTTTTTTTATATTTTATCTTAATTTTAGTTCAATTTCCTTTAAAACTGAGAAAAGAAGCCAATCACATCAATTCACCTGGATTGTGCTTCCTCTTGGAAAATCTTGACCGCTCATCATCATTTGATCTCAGTCATCGGTTTCTTTCTGAATTTTCTATAAATTCAAGCTCTCATCTCCTAATCAAGGATCCTGGAGACTATATTATTATTATGTTGTTTTTGCTCTAGGTTAATTAAGATTTTATATTGAGAATATGTGCATATTTGTTAAACCGTTTAGCTTAATATTTATTCATAGCTTAATCATGTTAGCCTAATATTCATTAATCTTGCATATCTTGCATTCATCTAGCTTAATCTTGCAGCCATTTAGCTCAATTTTGTACTCATATAGATTAAATCCTCTGTATAGGTGTTGTCTAGTCACTGGTATTGCATATAAAAATCTAAGAGCAAGACTAAACTCGCATGTACTAGAAGGCAATAGGTCGCTTTGTGATGGTTTATTGTTCATTGTTGATTGATTTACTAATCATGCATCTAATGATTTATTGAAGTGTTGTGTATTCCAGATACAAATACGATCCACTTTTCACACACACAATCTGATCTACAATCTATGAGAGCTGCAACAGTTGCTAACCAAGGCCTTCCAAGAATAATTGGATATCCTGATACTTTTCTTCTAGCCTTTAGTACCAAGAAATCTACTAGAAAATCCCATGTGTCTATAGTTACTGTGACATTTTCCTGGACATCTTCAGGTTTAGCAGTAGACTGATTTGCCAACTGAAGTACAGTTGTTGTTGGTTGGACTTGGGTCATTTTTAATATTTCAACTGTATATGCTATAATAACATTTATGGTTGCCCCTAAATCGATCAACACATTTGGTATTTCAATTCCTCCTATGCTCAAGGTAATCACGGGACTCCCAGGGTCACTATATTTCTGATGTAGTAATCTTCCTGATAAGACATTAGTGAGTTTAGTTCCTAACTATATTGTAGGTGGGAACTTTCATTTTCTACCAGGTGTTTTAACACAGAGTGAATGAGTTGATTTATTTATGGAATATCCTTGATAGCTTGAAGCAAGGGTATTTCAATATTAATCTTTTTCAACTCCCGTAGAAGCAATGAATCTACCAGATTGGTATGATCTGATCTGGAGGAGTCAGGAGCTTTGTGTGGTATATCCAACCATTCTGGATATGGTGCTTTATTCGTTAGTTTCTTATCCTTATTTGTGTCTGATTCTTCTTCCCTTATTTCTTCTACATCTCCTTTCTCTTTGCCGTTATCTTTAAAAGGGACATTGTGATTTCTTAATTGGATATCATTCACTTCAATAACATTTAAATTAGGTTCGCTAGAAGAAGGGAGAGAGGCGATGAAAAATCTATTGGGCATTATCTCAAGTATCCTATCAATTGTCACTAAAAACTTGGAGGATATCGCTAAGGTCTTTGATCATACCAGCTCTCCTAAACCGGTAGTAGAACTTGACATGGATGATGAGACTATCCAGACTGGTAGCGGTGAAGCTACTCCGGTTGGTGGCGCTGCGAAGAGGACCAGGGCTAGTGTTAAGAAAGTTGTGGTTGCTTCTGCAAAGGATCTCCCTAATCTCAGGGATAACATTAAAGAGCTGCATGGAATTAGCAACACCCTGGCGAACGCCCTGGAAAAAATCAACTAGTTTCTCTTCTGGAGTCTGGCTAGCTTTGCTGGCTTTGTGGGGCATTTGCCGGTTCTCTTTGGTTTTCTGCTGGCTTTTCGATGGTTTGTTCCTTTTTGTTTCTTGTTGCTTTTTTTGATTAAGTTCCGCTTGTAAAGGGTTTCGGGGCCCCTTCAAAACTTGTTTTTACCTTAATCAAAAACATTTAAACCAGGAGAATTAACATCAGCATTGTATACTTGTTGAGGGTGGTTATTTTTGGGATTGGTAACTGGTTGCGCAAGAATCTGAGGTTGGTTAACCTATTCATTGGCAACATTTGGACTAGTGATAAGAGGTGGAGGTTGTCCCCAAGGATGCTTTGGCCCTTGATTTTCCCATGGTTGAAATTAAGGTTGATTTTGCTTCCATGGTTGTTGATTCAGTTGCCACTGTGGGTTCCATTGTGGTTGATTCCATTGATTCCACTACGGACTAACCCATTCAGGAGGTCCCCAAGATGTAGAAGGTGGTTGCATTGGAGGAGTCGTCCATTGATTATAGTTCCAGTTATTCCTAGGACCGTATTGCCTTGTATATACATTAAAACCAATATTTTGTGACATTTGACCAACATAATTGAGTTCTTCTTCAATTATAGGTGGCTTCTTCAAATGATTATTAATTTCTGGCAACAAATTGCAAGAACTTGTAGCACGACTTTTCTCACGGATTTCACAAATTTATAGCTGATTCATTGGACACTCCCTTAAAAGATGTTTTCCCCTACATTTTGAGAAATAGATGGCTAAGAGCTCTGTGTTTTTATTTTCTACATGAGTATTAAGATGGAGGAGTATATCAGTTTTCAAATTTGCCAGTTTTTCCATAACTTGAGATACATCAGGTCCTAAAACTTTGTTTTTCCTAGAGTTCCTAGTTCCCACTCTTGTCCTAGAGTAGTTCCGACAAATCTCAATGATCTCATCTAAAGGGACTTTGTTTTTTATTAAGGAAAAACAAGTTTTTAAGGGACCAGAAACCCTATACAAGACAAAATTTAGAAGGACCTGCAACTCGAACCGAAAGATAAACTTGAAAGTCCACTCAAAGAAACAGAACACAAAAGAGACTCGGCACAGCGAATTAAAAGAAGGGGAACAGCATAAGAAAGACCCCCACCAAAAACCAGCGGGCTGCAAAACCCCAGCAGCCCCAACCCAACCAGAATGGATCAAGAATTTGTCCTACCCTTGTGGGATCAAAGGGTCATATCAAAAGAGGACTGGGACAATTTAGATTTTTTACTTTTAAGAGTAATCCATCCCTCCTCAACCCTAGCAGCAGCCTTTTTCCAAGAGGATGGGTCCAGAATAGAGGACCACCCATCATCAGGAGGAACAGAGCCAGCATCTAGAGAGGCAGGGACAACAGAAATCAGAGAGTCGGACAAAGATCCAGCAGCAATCTGGGACCCGGGAGGGTCATCCATCGAAGAAGAAGATCCAGCATTTTTCAAACAATCAGTCGGGATGCCACTGCAAGCCTCCACACACTCCTGAGGCAAGGCAACACCAGAAATAGAGGCGCAATACCATCGGCCTGAGAAACCTGTGCCACCACCTGGGAGAAGCTTTTCTTTTTAACAAAATAGTGTTCAGAGGAGGCACCCTTCCACCAAGAAGCAGATCTTTTTTTCTTTTTATCTATTTCACACCGTGCAGCAACATGTCCAGTCTGGAAACACTTTCGACATCTAAAGGGGATACCCTCAAAGTCGAGCGGTTGGACCCAAGATCCCAAAGAAGATTCAATCTCTAAATCAGCTGGAAGCCCTTTAGAAACATCAATGTTAACCCAAATTCGAGCATAAGTAGAATGATAAATTTGGAAAGAATCCTTATCAATCATTAGGAATTAGCCTAAAGCCTCCCCCACTTCCTCTAGCAGATAGTCTGTCCATAGATGAAGGGGAAGGTTAGGGAGCCTAACCCAAATAGGAATCTCATTAAATGAATCAGTAGATGGGTTAAAACCCGAGAACCAAGGTTTAACCATCAAAACAAATTTGTCCTCCCAACTGAAAGGATTAATACCTAAGATTTTCAATCTATCCTCTGCAAATTCAAATTTAGCAATGAAAAAACCCTTGGCTGAAGGAAAAATGTTAACTGAACCTTTTAAGATCGGCTCCCAGCTTTGGGAAATCCAAGTGTGTAGTTGAGGAATGCTTGGCCAAAAGCCCTGAAACCTGCAAATCAGACCATGAGATTCAAACACAGAGGAATTGTGGATGATCTCCATATCAGTATCAGCAGACACCCTGAAAGCCAAGGGTTTGCACACGGTAACAGCCACACACCCCAAGCCACGGGCAGCCCGATCAGCAACAGAAGACTTTGTTAATGTCACCTTTACCCATTAAATTCAAAGCCTCTTTTGACTCATCATTGATTCCTCTCATAAAGATTATGCGATTGATATCATCATTCAACCCCTCAGCACATATTTTATACACAAACATGAATCTATCAACATAATCCTCTAAACTCTCATCTTCTAATTGTTTCATTCGAAACAACTCTTCTTTCCTATCTCTTACTCTACAATAATCTTGGTAAATATCTAAGAAAATTGTTTCCATTTTAGGCCAAGTAGAGATTGAACTAGCTCGTAAACCCATAAACCATCTTAATGTTGATTCTTTCAAAGTGGAGAGAAACAACTTCAACTTTTGATTCCCCAACAACAGTGCCAAAATGGTGTGCAAGGTTATTGCTTTAAAAACTCGCACCATTTAATTTATCTCAATATCAAATCGAGGTGTGTCTAAAGCTATCTGTGATAAGGGTTCTTTGTGGTACAATTTTTTAGGGTTTTGCACTGTACAACAATGACTAACAGTTGGTTCAAAACTCCGTCAGGAGTTGGTTAGGAGCTATCAGGAGCTCTCAATCTTGGTTGTCAATCAAACTAAAATCTGGGTTTCTAAACAACTTATTTCTAAGAAGACTCGAGTTTGACAACAAAAATGTAATAGAACTGAATTAAGCTAGAATCATGGAGTTCCCTAGAAAACTTGAAACTACTTCTAAGTCTAGGAATTTGAACCTAGATTAAGTGCTGAAAGTAAATCTAATTACGCTTGCAATAATAATAGCTTATGTTTTGTTGTGGTTATGCCATTTGTTACTTTCAATGTTGTGTTTCCTATTGTGTCCTGTTGTTTATGCAATTACCCTTCCCATTAATAAACAATTATATGACCATTTTTTGTCATTTGGGCATGAAAGGATACAAATATGAACGGGCGTGCAAAAATCCAGAGGTCATAATTAGGAAAATTAGTTTTTAGATGTTAGGGATGCTACGTCACATGATTTTTTCCAAAATGGTTGAATGACGAGAATTTAACTGGCACAAGAGCTTTTGAGTCATGTTTCATTAAAGCAAACAGAATAAAAGTATGGTTCATTGGGAAAGGTGTTAAATAGGCACTTTTCATCTCTACACTAAGGAACAAAGTCACCAGGGAACGAAACATCTAGAACAGAATATGTCAACTATTACACATTCAGCAATTACCTAACGAGAATAACTAAATTAAAATGTATTTCAACAAAACTCAAAGTAATGACAACTAGGAGAACGGTAGTCCCAATCATAACGGCAAAAACCTATAGGGACTGACTTTACAAACAAGAACGATAAAGGTCTTTCCAACTAATTGGGAAAAACTTGAGAAAATATCAAGAAATTAAAAAAATGCATAAAATTCATAAAAATAGAAAAAAATGTTGTTTTGTAGTGATTTTGCAATAAAAATCATGACTTAATGAGTATTTTGCTGAATTTTATTTCACTGATCCCTTTACAAAAGCAAGGATTAACAACTGTCTTGGCAGATTTCAAAATCATTTTTATTTTCGAATCCCATAAATGATTGAAAATACCTGCATTTCACACTAAAGTGCATACAATTTTGATTCCTTGTCATACAAGGAAATAGATAATAGAGTGCAAAAACTTGAAGAGAGATAGAAATGTAAAGAATGTATCAGGTGTGGGATTGTCTTTAAAACATAGCTTGCTTGTTCATCACACTAATACTTATGCACTATCATCTTCTTCAATTATGTGTCATAAATTTGCCAATGGTATAAATGAAACATGGCTGGACTTATGACAGTGTTGAGGATCAAGTTCAATCATGATCTATCCGTTCCAAAATAATACAAACAATAAATTATTTCCTTCCTGATGCAACCAATAATTGGTGCACCATTAGCAGTTGTATATATTAGAAAATAATGCTCATTCATGAATCTTATCTGTTCTGAAATCTTGAAGATGAAACAATAAAGACAGCTATCTGAGTGCATTTAATGATTGTTGAGATTCGGGATCAATGAAATCAGAAGTTTAAGAGAGATAACTCACCATTCTGGAGGGAAACTTCTTACCATTTAATACGTACACATAGAATATTGAAACTTTTGAATTTCTACAATGAATTCCTTAATAGGTAGTGTTTTACATAATTTACTGAGCTTCGTCTCTAGTTTTGGGTCATTATGCTTTCAATAATAATCAGCCCAAAGCATGCTTTGACATCAGCTCAAACCTACAATCATCTTCTCCCTTGTGCATTACAAAAGGACAAGATTGTAACTGAAAATGAATGGAGTGCACCTTAATCTTGATACCATTTTCTCTGCAGTCATGTTGGTCAGTAGTGCATACTTAAACTCCATACCAGCAGGTACAGATCTGATCACCTCCATCTATATCAGTCAAGCGAGGATCTTGAGAGAACCTTGAACCTTGGATGTGAAACCACTGGAAGAATATAGCCCTAACTATTTCCGGCTTTGACTCTGCATCAAAATTTTGCTGCAATCACAAACTGAAGAGTGGCACCGAACCAATTCAATGAAATGGAAGGCTAAGAAAATGAGGCCCTAACAATGAAATCTTATGCCAAAAGGAGGCCTGATACACTGAAATCAAAGGCCAACAAGGAGGCCCAGAGGTACAATGAAACCTAAAGCCAAAGAAATGAGGCCATATTGACACAAGAAATTACACTGCACTAAAATGGCATAAGCCTGGTGAAAGTACGGAGAAATAGCTTCTACCAATCAAACCTGCTCTTTTTTGCACTCATACTACTTCATAAACTTCTGATGTGCCTACATTCTGTGGCTTTTTCCTTTTGCTAGAATTTGTTGGCCAATATGATGAAAGTGCTACTACTTTGCCAATTATGATCAGAGTAGGTGAGACTAGATGACCGTCAATTACTTCATCAGGCAAGTTCTGAAGTTCAGCAAAAACCTGTTTACACACAGTGTGTCATGATCATCAGAAATATGGACTCAATTTTACAAAATGAAAGTTGATGCTTGATTATCTGTTTAGAAGCTTTACGGAATTAACATAATAAGGAATTGTCAAAAATAAATATGAACCTGCAGCAGATAGTGACATAAAAACATAAATTCGTCTCAGACAAGTACAGAAAAAAAATGAAGGAAATGTGCGAAAGAATCATCCAGCTTCATTGGATAGTGCATACTGCATAATAACACAAATCTTTAATGATATAATTGAAAAGGCCATGAAAGAATGTATGAATGGTGTTTTTAAGATATTGTTTAAAAGAATGTAAGCATGGTGTTTTTAGTCAGGATCTGATTGCATCGTCAATAGCATAGAAATCTTTGCAAAAAAAGTCAAAAGGTGACTAGAACTCCTTGCAGATAAAATTATGCAGGTCACATACAAATAAGTAAAAGAAAAGTTAAGACCGGATGAAGCAAAGAAGATTTCTGGTCATCATCAACAACAATATACTTACAAATATACAAATATACATTTACCAATGAAGAATAAAATAAAATGAAGAAAAATAAACCATTAAAGATGGCTCCTTTAATACTTTTCTGCATTTGTCAATTCATTTCCAGCTCTTGAAAACATATTCTTATATTAGACACGTCAACATGATAACAATTCAGCAGTCAGATAGTACCATACCATTCTTTGTTGAGAAGTAGTTCCACGCTCAACAGCAACTGTTGGAGTTTCAGGAGTCAATCCACATGAAATTAGTTTTTCTGCAAGAGCTGGAAGAGTCGCTAGACCCATGTAGATTACTAGTGTTGATTCAGGATCGGCTGCATGCTTAACTACAAATAGAGGGTCTGTTCCTCCCTTCTTAGAGTGTCCAGTGAGAAACCTAACACTAAAACAAGTATGAATTTTCTCATAAGGAGATGACACTGAGTATAGATGTAGCATGTAATCACTAATGAATAAAATGAGAACTTAGTTATCTGCTTGTGAAAAAGAGATTCAAAATAATGCAGCACTGCAATCTATGATTCTTTGTGAAAATTTCACATCTGAATAAGGTAAAGAATGGCTTTACAGTGCTATAACTCCCAATTTCACAAATAACAAATATGAATTTGCAGAATATTTCTTTGTAACAACTGTTGAGAAGAGATTGCAACTTTACAATACATTTCAAGAGACCGTCAAATTGCAAGGACTTTCCTTGAAGCAATTTGATGGCACACCCCCCTAGTCATGATTCAGTCCAGTGCAATTTGTGTGATTTACCTAGGAAATCTGCAATGTTTGATCTTCCCAGTTAAGCAAAATTCTGAACACAAAAAGGCAGCTAACATTACCAATGCTTTGCCAGCACCGTGCTCACATTAACATTGGCATTCCTTGTACTCACATTCTCTGGTGACTACGTTTATCTACTAAAAATTTCAACACATTGATGCAAAGGATATGCCAATAAAGATGTAAATATTTTTTTTAATACAAGTAATGAAATAATTTGTAATAAACTTTTCATCCTCAATGTTAAGTATATAGCTTCATTCAGATTGTAGAAATCCATATATATATATATATATATATATATATGCATATTTATTAATTCATATTTTAATCAACATGTTCTGAATAATCCCGATAACTATCGGGTCACATTAGTTAAGAGAGCCCGAGCACCATCGTTGTTAACTAATGCGGTGAATAAGAGACGGAGTGTCATGTCCCCGTAGGGTCATGACTCTACGTGGCATAAGCCACGTAGAAGTCATGCCCCTACATGGACATGACTCTTCGTCTCCTTATATGTGCAAAGGGCATCAACACTTTCTGGTAATTAAGATCAATAATGGTGGCAATCTCATGACCCAGAAAACTGTCGACATTACAGTAGCAGATTAATATCAGTGTGTTATATTCAGATACGTATTGAAGAAAACTGTATTATTGCAGTGATCTCATTAAAGTCCATCCTGATTAAATATCTTCAGACTGTTATCTTCTCTATCTTTGATCCAGATTCCTTAACACTCAATTTTGTTTTTCCCTTTTTCTGTTTCTCCTTTTTTATTGCTAAATGAGGATTTTCCGTTTCCTAACCAAATGTACTTTAAATTATTTATAGAGATGACATGTTTTTTGTTTCAACCAAGATCATTGTTAACACACTCACCAGTGAACCGGTGAATCTCATGATTGATACACCAACCCCTAAAAAATAGAAACCAGTAAATCTCTAACAGACTTGCTAGACTAGTCAAGTAAAGAGAAACTCCCAAAACCCACTAGCAGAACTCGCCTTCATGTTACCCACTAGCAGAACTCACCTTCATGTTTAAAAAACAGTAAGCAATTTTATTTACTAAAAATTGGATAAAAGAAATTAATTTTGAAAAAAGAGAAAAATACCTAACAAATTAATTTTGGAAAAAGAAAAAAACCTTAACACTTGAGCATGAACAGAGAAAAAAGATATCACTCAAAAGAAAAAACAAAAACAAAAAGACATCACATTGTAAAAAACTAGATAAAAGAAATTAATTTTGAAAAAAGAAAAAAACTAAGTTACCTGTCCAGGTTCGGGCACGGGTTCAGGTACGCAAACATAGTTCGTGGGTATGAGCAAAAATTTGTTTGCCCTTGGGTTCATGAGTTTGGATTCGTCCATATACATACATACATATACACACAAAAATTTAAAGAAATATATAGAATTACAAAACTAAACACATTTGATAGTATGATACTTCATCATTGATCAATGCCAAATGGCAATTGATAGTTTAGAATTTCAATATTATAATATTATGTCATATGCCATTTAATATATATCAATGTATCATATATGTCTAGGGTCAGATTAGAGTTTCAGAGTTAAAATCAAAAGTGTTTTTTAATTTAAAAATGTCACTTTTTAAGTGAATGGTGGTTTGTTGGCCTGGGTTCGTCCGGGTCTGCGTTTGGGTTTGCCCAGGTGCACCCCAGGGGCCCTGGGTTCGCTGTGGATACGCGTTCATGGACCCACAGTGAAGCCGGGGCTCTGAGGTGCACCCATGCGTACCCAGATGCAGATCCAGACCTGGATGAACCCAGTCCAGATATGGCGGGCAATCTGGATGAACTCGGTAACTCAGGAAAAAAACCTAACACTTGAGCATGAACAGAGCAAAAAGATGTCACTCAAAATAAAAAACAAAAGCAAAAAGACATCACAGCAAAAACATGACAGCAACAAAACATCAACAAACTGTGTTTTAAATCAGCAGAGGGTGCGTTTGTAAATTTGGAGCAGCCTAGAGTGCATTTTAAGCAACAATTTTGAAAAGCTATTTCCTTATTTATTTCCAAATTGTTAATGCATGATAGCTTCGGTAAGATAAATGATTGAATGAGAGATAAATGAAGTCTCTCATTCAATCATTTATCCTATTGATTAAACCATTAATCAAAACTTCAAGCTATTCTATTTGATGATTATTCCTCATCGATAACCATGGCATATTGGTAATCATCGATAGTTATCTAATTAATCATCTATCCAATCATCTATCCCGATCTATATCGGATTTGTTCTCAACAAGTGATTATTATATAACTATCGGGTGGCATAGTAATACAACGATCAATGATCAATGATTAATGATTAATGAATATAACCATTAGTTAAGTGATCGGTGTCGGTTAACATAGACACCGATTCACTTCGGTTACTTTGCAATACCAAATGCCATCATTAATACCGATTGGCATATCGGTTAAACATGTTAATATGTTACGTAAGGCCCGATTAATATCAGGTTGGAAAATATGTCATATGTTATGTGATCACCGATTAATATCGGGTTGGCAAATATGTCATATGTTATGTGATCACCAATTAATATCGGGTTGGCAAATATGTTATGTGTTATGTGATCACCGATTAATATCAGGCTGACAAATATGTTTAACACCGGTTGATATTATATACCAAAGGGTGCGATCAAGTAGTGTCTTGATCGGTCATGTCCATAAGACATGACCGGTCAAGGCACTGCTTGATCCTCCCCTCTCATATATATATATATATATCATATGGCATATGAGAAAAAGGACATAGAAAACAAAAAAATGCTCCTCTCACCTGCCATACAAAAGAAGATAATCAGATTTATCATATAAATAGACAATACATAGATCAAGAAAATTATAACTAGAATATATCTTGCATATTGAATTGAGAATTGAACATCATTTACATGGTATCAGAGCCAAGTTGAATCGAACCTGAGGCTATTCAATTCTGTGGAAAATTCAAACAAGCATATATTCAAACATCAAAATTCTTCTAATGGGTAGCGCCATCAGATTTAAAGATCCTATCAGATTTGTTGAAGCAATCAAACAACTCCTCGTCTAGGTCGGAACTTCTTTGAGCGTGGTGATTTGGATATCTCGATTGCCTATTCTAATGCAATCTGGATATTAAGGGAGATCGACTTTACTCTCAGGGAATCAACTGCAGTTTGCACATTAAAGAGCCAAGTTCTTTGTGGAATCACCAGGGAGCAATTCTATGTGAATCGAACAAGGCAATAAGGAAGGTTGCAAGTCAAAGTTTGATGGCGGATATGTGTCTCTAACTGTCCATAAGATCACAAGAGTAACCAGTGCACTCTGGATGAATACTTCTTCGAAGTGCCTTGTTATCATCAGACAACAACGACTGTATGATCAATTGTCGGGCATTCCTACCATGAGACAAGATTATCTTGTCAAGTGCCTTTCTGTACGAGGATGGGTTCGAACATATGAAGAGGTCTATCACATTCATAGAGTAATGAAACATAAATTGATGGATATTATCGCAGGCTGTTTTTGCAGAGGCGATGACATAGTACACACACCCCGTGAACACAGTTACGGATACAGTTGCGCTACAAAGATAATAGAGTATGTAGCGTCAAAATGCGGGAAAGATGATCTTCCATGTTCCAAGCAGACACTACAAAGCAATGCAAGGTGGAAGAGCAACAACCAGATCGGAAATTATGATCTTCTAAACAAGCTCCTAATTGTTGTAGCAGGTGGTCATGCTCCTAGTCGGTTGGAAAAGAAGGCAGGACATGTTATATTGGCAGTAATGAGTTTATTAGATTGCGGAGCTCGGGTTGGATCATTCTATTTAATAGATAATGCATTGACAACTCTAGATGTTGTAAGGTGTACTGAAGATAATGCTATTATAAAAGTTGTAGGATTTTGCTAGAGGAATGCGATGGAGGAAAACAGTTGATAAATACTCCAAACAAATATGAAGATGGAGAAACTTCTCTTCATCTTGTTTTCTCGGCAGGGTCACGCAAAAACGTTTCATTTGCTTTTGAGAAGAGAGCTGAAGTAGACGTTCAAGATGACCGGAAACAGACACCTCTGGACGATGCAATTACATGTAGACAAGATGTAGTCAAATGTCTTTATGAAACTAGAGCAAATGAACTGGTAGTTCCATCTATTGAACTGGGCATTAAGGTTTATCCTTAATGTTGTTTGGCGCTAGCGCCACAACATTGGAAACAATACTCATATATTTGCCAGTCAAAGAGAGACATGAGAAGCGACGGTCTTACTGTAGACAAAACCAATTCGATGCTCTCCTTCCATAGCATGTACAGATTTGCAGAGAAGGGTCTTCATTTGAATGAATGGCTGGGAAGATTATTGAGGAAGATCTATGCCACATTGATACTGCTGAGTGTCTTGTGCGTGGCATATGGGCTCAACATCTCACAGATCCTGGTTATATCAGATGAACACAACAACTAAAAATATGTGTATCAAAGAGCAAACATCAAATGAGATCTAAATCATCAAGTGCAAGCAAACAAAAAAAAATCAGGAATGAACAATTGTTGGATTGCGAGGAAGACTAATAAACAGAGATAAGTAATCCATGTTTGATTAATGGTCATGAATTTCATATGTAGTTATTAATTCATGCAATTACATTATGCGTATTATTTGTGAATCAACGTTGTCAGTAGGTGTCCGCACACGACAAGCTGCATTTGAATATCTTGTTTCAATTTCTTCAACATACTATGAGAAACTTACCCCTTACATGCAGGACATCTTTAGAATCACAACAAAAGCAGTTAAAAGTGATGAAGAGCTTGTTGCTCTTTAGGCTATAGAGTTTTGAAGTACTATTTGTGATGAAGAATTCAAGAAGAATATGGAGGGGACTTTAGTGGAGATTCTGAGATTCCGCATTTCCATTCTATAAACAAGTATTTGCCTACAGAAGTGCAACAGTCCATGAGGAAGCAATGTTGACCATAGGGGCCCTTGCTCATGCTACTGGTGGTGAATTTGCTAAGTACATGCCAGAGTTCTATAAGTCATGTTTTGCAGGTGATCTTTCAAGATAAAGAAAGGACAGACCAAGAAGCATAAGAGATTTCATTCAAGGGAGAAAGAACTCGATGCTTGCAGTCATAGGACTGAGTTGATGGCAGTAAGTATTTATCGAAGAAGAAGAACCCATACAGTTTGTTCTTGTAATCTGGTTCTTCGAAGAGGAGGTCAGATGGTTGATATCAGATTCAGAGGGAGTCTAACATTCCATCAGAAGCAACCTTAAACAAGGAGGTCAGAGTGAGTCTGACATTTCATCAGAAGCAACCTTAGACAAGGAGGTTAGAAGGTTGATATCAGGTTCAGAGGGAGCCACACCATCACGAAGATATGCTTAATACACTCTTCTCTGTGAGATAGAAGTTTAAGGAGCAAGCCCTTGTTAATTCACTCTTCTCTGTGAGGGAAAAGTTTGAGGTGGAGGCCCTTGTTCCACCCTCTAGGAGTAGCCATGGTGGATGTCATTTCATGACTATATTATTAACAAGGATTCCTCCCTAGCTAAGAGGGAGTGTTGATATTGAAGTGGCCACCCTTGTGAAGAGACATATGGTGTCATTGAGGACCAACCCCTTGCAAAAGGGTGCCTCCCTCAAATATATAGAAGATGCAAACTCATTCTCTAATCCATTCAATTCATGTGAAGAGCAGTTTATATATTAGCTAGAGCAGATCGATCTTGTGAAGAAGGCCAATCAGATATGGTCTTGTGAAATTTGCCTCAAGGAGCGAAGCAACATATATTGGGCCCGTATCTTGCATTATTGTTAGACATATTTGATATATAAAGAAGACATTTAATGCTGGGTTTTTCTCCCTCGAGTAGGAGGGTTTTCCCTTCGAGATCAAACTGCAGATATTCTGACCAAAACTCTTTCCAGAGTAAAGGTTGATCACTTCAAAAAAGGTTTAGGTATGATAGAAAGGTAATATGCTTTGTAATTTGTATTTGCATATCAATAAGATGTTTAATGTGTAAACTTCTTTGTCATGAAAGGACATTTTGGATTTTATCCCCTGGGTTCATATCTAAGAGGTGACGATCTCTCAAGATAATGAACACTTGTATGTAGACATTATAAGGTGACGATCTTATAATGTCCAAACCAATTATCATGTTGGATTTCTGGAGTGTCATGGATGTACCATGATTGTGTTGTGGTAAAACATTTGTATAAGGTGTTTTGTGCACATACCACAACTAGGATAAGATGAGAATTTAAATCCTTCTCATATGATTATCCTTAAGTATTGCGTGTTTAGGCAATACTGATATCACATGCTTAGGTGATATCCTGTCATCACAAGATTGACGTGATGGACATTTGTATCACGTGTTTAGGTGATACTTCATATCATGTGATTAGGTGATATGATTTTCTAAAATGAGAATTTAAATCCTTCTCATATGATTATCCTTAAGTATTGCGTGTTTAGGCAACACTAATATCACATGCTTAGGTGATATCCTATCATCACAAGATTGACGTGATGGACATTTGTATCACGTGTTTAGGTGATACTTCATATCATGTGATTAGGTGATATGATTTTCTAAAATGAGAATTTAAATCTTTCTCATATGATTATCCTTAAGTATTGCGTTTAGGCAATACTGATATCACATGCTTAGGTGATATCCTGTCATCACAAGATTGACGTGATGGACATTTGTATCACATGTTTAAGTGATACTTCATATCATGTGATTAGGTGATATAATTTTCTCAGAGAGTCAGATTGTGTAAAGAATACTAATCATCATTTGAATTGTGATGCTTGATATATTGTTGGCATTTATCTTACCTAGCTAAGAGGGAGTGTTAATGCATGATAGCTTCGGTAAGATAAATGATTGAATGAGAGATAAATGAAGTCTCTCATTCAATCATTTATCCTATCGATTAAACCATTAATCAAAACTTCAAGCTATTCTATTTGATGATTATTCCTCATCGATAACCATGGCATATTGGTAATCAACGATAGTTATCTAATTAATCATCTATCCCGATCTATATCGGATTTGTTCTCAACAAGTGATTATTATATAACTATCGGGTGGCATAGTAATACACTGATCAATGATTAATGAATATAACCATTAGTTAAGTGATCGGTGTCGGTTAACATAGACACCGATTCACTTCAGTTACTTTGCAATACCAAACGCCATCATTAATACCGATTGGCATATCGGTTAAACATGTTAATATGTTACATAAGTCCTGATTAATATCGGGTTTGAAAATATGTCATATGTTAGTGATCACCGATTAATATCAGGTTGGCAAATATGTCATATGTTATGTGATCACCGATTAATATCGGGTTGGCAAATATGTTATGTGTTATGTGATCACCGATTAATATCGGGCTGACAAATATGTTTAACACCGGTTGATATTATATACCAAAGGGTGCGATCAAGTAGTGTCTTGATCGGTCATGTCCATAAGACATGACCGGTCAAGGCAGTGCTTGATCCTCCCCTCTCATATATATATATATATATCGTATGGCATATGAGAAAAAGGACATAGAAATCAAAAAAATGCTCCTCTCACCTGCCATACAAAAGAAGATAATCAGATTTATCATATAAATAGACAATACATAGATCAAAAAAATTATAACTAGAATATATCTTGCATATTGAATTGAGAATTGAACATCATTTACACAAATAACCATTTATTTTACATTTTTCTTCTTCTTTCCATTATGGAACAAGAAACAAAAAGCAGGGAAAATGAAAAAAAAGTTATTATACTTTTCATTCTTGTCTTTTTTTTTCCATGCTCTACAATCCATTCTTTTTCTCCTCTCCTTTTTAACAAAAAACATTGACTCAAATAATTTCCCTGTTTTCTTTGTCTTGCAGCCTACTTGCAAATCATCATAATGTCAGCACTAATAAGTTCAGGGCTCTCTTGGAAACACGCCACTCTGGGTGTGAAGGGGAATTGGTTTGCAATTACTATAAAACCAAACGTAGTTGAGGAGACATTAATCATCTTAAATTCTCTGTGTGTCCCTGACTGAGAAACTCATTTGTGCCCACAAGCCCCGTCTAAAATCATGCAAGAGCTGTAAACTCAAATTGAGACCTTTAAAGAAGAGGACTTGAGAAAGAATAGAAAAGAAAGAAATAGCTGCCATGAGCCAAGTATACACTTCTACTTCTAAATTTCTTTCATTTCCTTAAGAGTTTAAGCACTAGCTTGTCCCTAGTGTTCACAAATCAGGATTGGATTCCTGAACTAGACCAAAACTCCCAACTATCACTTCAGAGCACAAGTTGAATAGACACAAACACAAAATGGCAAGGAGTGCAGTTGGAGATTTTTGGCTCTATCATTTGATCGTTTCAAGTGCTCAGATAATTAATTCTATTTTTTGTTTCAAAATATGATTTTGTATAAAACTATCTATCTTGAATTTTAAAAAGTACTTTTTTTATTTAGAATACTCGTGTTTTTAAATTTATTTTTAGATCTATTTATTGGCATAATTTATTGGATGCCATTGTTGTTGTTGGGATGGAGTTCAAACTTCAAACCCCTATGATGAAGAGATAAAGCCATTAAGGGCTAAATTTTATAAAAGGTAGCTCATGTGAGCTCCATAATTCAAGAGCAAGGTGAAACAAGGTGGGAGAAGGGTTGGATCATCATGTCTAGTTGTTGAATAGATATGAGAAAATGGGCTCAATTCTTTTGTATCTTGCTCAGATGGAAGAATTTTATAAATTCATTAATCCTATAGAAAGATAAAAAATGATAAATTTCTTTGCAAAATTTTAGAATAAGTTCTCACTACTGAGGTAGGTGAAGCCAAGTTTAAGCAAATAATTACAGAAAATGTAGCAAATTATGTTGCTAAACTTTAAAAGAGAAGGTAGCTGATGCGAGCTCCATAACTGAAGAGCAAGTTGAGAAATGGTAAAAGAAAGGTTGTAACATCATGTCTAGTGGTTGAATGGATATGAGAAAAGGAGTTCAATTCCTTTCTTTCTTCTTTAGATGGGAACAATTTTCTTTAAATTCATTAATGCTTCAGAAAGACAGAAAATGTTGAATTTCTTTGCAAAATTTGAGGAAAAGTTAGACTCTGAAGTGGGCGAAGCCAATTTTGTGCAAATAATTAGACAATGGAGCAAATTATGTTGCTACACATAGACTCCTCGTGGAGAGGCATGACATGGCCCCGCCCTAAAACTGATATACAACCCTGATAAGAAAATTGTCTTATTTATAAGACATCACAATTTTCTAAAACCTAGCTGACTCGCTTATGTAAGCACTTAACTTTAATGCTGGCCGACCCTTGTGGGAACAAAAACAAAATAATTAAAATGGTAAGAGGGGCCTTAGACAATGGAGCAAATTATGTTGCTACACATAGACTCCTCGTGGAGAGGCATGTCATGGCCCCGCCCTAAAACTGATATACAACCCTGATAAGAAAATTGTCTTATTTATAAGACATCACAATTTTCTAAAACCTAGCTGACTCGCTTATGTAAGCACTTAACTTTGATGCTGGCCGACCCTTGTGGGAACAAAAACAAAATAATTAAAATGGTAAGAGGGGCCGACTTATTCTAAGAGGCAGCACTGAGGAAAAATAAATTGGAATGAACTAAATATTCTTAAAGCCAACCTTCACCATGCTGGCTGACTCTCTACTTGTGGCACCAAAGAAATACAATTGAGATTACCTATATATAAAGGGGTGCAAGGGGAAGATCAGCGAACATACTATTAAGTGCAGCAATGTTACCCAAACTAACTAATGAACTGAAGCAATCAATGTAAAGGAAGAGGCAGCAATTAATTGAGGAGAGACACATTGCTAAAGGATGGAACTTTAGGAAAGGTGACTGCCCCCGCTCCCTCCTTGAAGATAAGGCAGGTCATTCGATCAAGTACGGACATCAGAACGAATTCTGCCATAAGCAACCTACAGTCCAACACAGCTATTAACTTAAAAAGACACGTCTTTATGAAGAAGGGTAACCATAGCAAAGCATGTAACCCTATGCCCTTCTCAAAGGCTATATAGTGCAGAATTATCATTAGGAATAAGAAAAACAAGCAAGCAGCAGGACAGAACATCGAAGGAGGTCAGCAGTTTCCATAGTATCTGTCAGACAGAATCAGAAATCATTACTTATTGCAGGAAATAGTATTTACATCTATCTGTGGTATGCATGAATATATGTGCTTGATATATATACTTGATGTATGGCTGTAATATGTGTGTATAATGATATATTGGACATATTATCTTTAATAAATTGATATAAGCAATAAGGTGCGATATTTAGACTGTCAGTTCAATTGTCAAATTGCTGCAATCACCCATGATGAGGTTAGCAAAGAAGTACAAGAAGGGAGAAACTTTTACGAGGTCCTCTTCTAAGTACCTGACTGATAGTCCCATGAGGCCAAGGGGGTGCAAGGTGTGCCCAGCCCTTGGGCTTAGAAGGGAAGGATGCTCCAAACACCCTATTGTGACTTCCCCACCAACCTCAACAAGGGTTGATTATTGGAATGGCTTCAAAGGGACATATATACATGTATTTATCTCATAATCAATCAAATGTAAAGTTGGAGGAAATAAGCTAGGGAGATGCAGTTTACCAGCTCCCCCGAACTAAGTAAACCACCTCAAGGGATGGAACTAGTCATAGTTGGACATTCTTGTTGTTTGTGGGCCGAGAGGCGAGAAGATTACCCCAAGGGATAAAACTAGTCATAGTTGGACGTTCCTGCTGCTTGTGGGATAAGAGGCGAGTTGCCATGATTGGATGATGCATGCTCTTTGGCTTAGTTGGGCTGGGCAGTTTACTGGTGCCCTTTTAACTAAGTTATGATTGGTTATAGGATAGATAGCTAGTTATAATGCTTATCATAATCTACTTATTCACTAACTTGTGTATTCGTTCATTATTTCTTAAATTATTAATGACTAATTAAGTTCACTTTAGTATGTTATTGTCCGCATTGTTGTTTTTGGACACAAACAGGTTAATCCCAATTTGGGGGCATTACAAGGCACCCATCTCTTTTCTAGACTCCTTGTTCCACTCTTACTTTGACCTTATATTTCAAGATATTGGCAAACTTCCTTAAGTCATACCAATTGTAGACCACTGTCACTATATCTGCATATATATACAAATGAGTTAGCTCATCCTGGTTATTTTGTGACCAATTTTTCCACATATATATACAACCATGCTTGTTTCCTCTAACTTAATAAGAAAAAATACAAAAGAGGAATTACCTTGTCTTTGTCACTTTACAACCAGTTTTACCACATTGCAATCTTTAATGTTAAATAGAAATGGTCTCAATTTTCATACTCAAAGACCAATGCTGAAGTCAATGTTAAGAAAAAGGCTTGGATCTTTCCTGACCAATACTTTTTGCTTCCAATGGGAGAGATCGTAGATGTAAGCTCTTACTCTATTCCTTCTTTTTTCGCATATTTACTACCGGTGTGTTCTTTTTATTTGTGTATGAGAAAATAGATAGGGCCAAAGGGACCAGTAGAGACATCTATGTTGGGGTTGATGTAAAATATTGCCCCTGAAAGTAAATCATTGATCGGCAATGGTGCCATTAGCTTCATAAATCATTACATACAATAGATTTTTCTTATATTGTGTATTCCAACTCTGCTCGAATTTCAAAGCCAAAGTGGAGTTTTGAGAGAGCTATACATAGTCATAGCACAAAAAGAAGCGAATTCTCAAATTACAACAATTGTCTTTGAGATCAATATCTTCAAACATGCACAAAGGGACCTCATTAGGTGAGAATATAAAAAGAAACTCAAACAACATTGCAGCCAAGTAAAAGTTGCTTAAGGTTGTACTTTTAAATTTCTAGCATTAGCATTGAACAATGAGCTTGAGTTCTTTTTACTTTATTTTCATTTTAGATAGATAATGGAGAGATATTCTGCTAAGGTACCAAACCTTAAAAGTATTGTTGTACATGTTTGAAGCCAACAACGAAAGGCTTTGAGATATAAGCACAAATAAAGTATGTTTGAGCACATACACTCCAAGAAGCATAAAAAGTTGATGTTGCAAAAATTGACAATTAAACAACTTGTCTATGTCACTAGACCTTAACCTCCATCAGAAGAAAATCTTAAGCTTGGATTAATCTCTCAACACATAGGAAGAAGTTGATCCACTATCAAATTGGATCAACAAATATGTTTGAGGATGACCAAGAGTGGATTGATTAGCCAAGCTTAAGGCAGTGACAATAGTAGTGACATGGAGGGAGAGAGCACAGCACAAGCAGATATTGTTAATACTAGTGACACGTGCATAGGTGTCACAGGTGTAACAAAAACAAGGACCTATATGAGACACCAGCCCATAGAACTAATGATAGTAGGCCTAGTAATGTTGGGCCAAGAGATGCAAGCTCCTTTCAACCATAGTTCACAATTTTGAGTTATACTTTCTTTTTGATGCCATGGATATCCTAATCCATTATTTCTCTAAAACAAAAACACTTAATTATATTTATATATTTAAAAATCTCATTTCCCTCGGCTCAATTCCACTTTTGTACTCATTCATCTCATGTATACTTGTGCATGTGAGCAAAGTAGCATGAATTTGATTAATTTTTATCTTTAAAGTTGATTTATAAAAGGTGTATAGAAAATCACATGCTTTCCTTAAAAAATTTATATACATCAGTTTTTTTTGTTTTTTTTTGGCAAATTGTTGAGTGTCAAATTTGAAGCAAGTTTTTATGCTGAATCCAAGTCTTGAAGTCAAAATCAGATTGCTAAGTCCAAATCTGGTAACCATGGTTGAGATACATTAGACAATCCAATTAAATGATAATCAATCCTATTGCCATATAGTGTTTGTGTCTGTAATGTATTTTTTCCCTTTCTCATTTGAAATGTATATATTTATAATCAATTATAATTGCAACTAATAACAATGATCATGTCCTCGACCACATATCATCTACCTTATCATCATGAATTATTAATTGAAATCATTTAATAAATAGATGACAATAAATAACTTTATATCAATGTCCCTAACATAACCCCAGTTGGTGGCTCTTCTTCCATCAAAAGGGGGACCAGGACTTCTTGGCTTTAGAAGACAGGGGAACATAAGTCCTATTATGGATGTAGATGAACTGCAAGTTGTTCTTCTAATTCTAAATGGTTCCCCTCCTCCTCTGCAGACTCTTGTGCCCATTGCAAGGATTATAAAGGTAAAGGCAAGGTGCTTGAAGAGAATAATGTTAAAGAAGGTCAAAAGCAAAGTGCTAAGTGGGATGACTGGAACAATAAGATCCCACCAAACCATGCTTAAAAATGTCCAAAATAAAGTTGTTTCTTTGGAGAATGATATAAATTTCCATAAGGGTAATTTCCATAAGGGTATAAAGAAATGAATTTTGAAGGGCAATGGGGAACTCAGAGAAAATGTGGGAACCTCCAGCTGCAGATGAATGGAATGGAGAATAATCCTCATTTGGCTAAGGATTCTCTGCTTAAAGAGTATGGTTGTTCTTCAGGAAAGAATGAATCAAATAGAAGCTGAGAAAAAATCCCTGAAGGAGAACTTGAATAAATTCATCCAGCTGAGTAGGATCACCATCAAGAACTTTGTTGTGAATATGAACATGCTAAAGGAAGGGTTCAAGGCTAAAAATGACAATCATATGGAAAACGGAGCTAAAAAATAACCAAAGCTCAGTAGAAGGAGAAGATGGTAAAACAGAAAGAAATTGAGGAATTAACAGAAGATTATATCAACTTAAATGGCAGAGGGATGGGAGGCAATCAAAGACATAAGTATTTTGGGTTCTACCTAGCTTGAAATGTTGTTGTCTCTTTGCCGTAATCTTGCTACAGGCTGTTGTTGAGCTGTCCTCTCTTGCTGTGTGTTTGGACTAGTGTTGATTAAGGCTTATTCTCATTTTTTATTTCTTTCTTATGGTCTTCCACTGCTTTAATCTGGACTCTGGCATTGTATAAGGTTTGGGGACCTTTCAAAACCCTTGCTTTTTAACAAAAAAAGACAGATACATAACATAATACCTCATATTTTTTGTTTCGATTTACATAGATCTTGCAAAATATGCAGTCCATTAAAAGAGTGTAAAGTCTCCCGCTTCAAATTTCCTATTGTTTGTGCCTTTCATGTCTTAACTATTTCTCTCTTCTCCACCATACCATATAATCTACCATAATTATTTTAATCATAACATCAGACAAAAGTAACTTTATTTACTATCCCTAATACATAGATACCAATGGCGCCTATTACAGAGCCAAAATATAATTTACATAGAGAAAAAGAAAAGATAAACTACTTCAAAAGTATTTTGAGTAAATAGAAAAAATGCATTTTCTGTACATTTGTAAAATTGATCAACTGAAAGATCTGCTTACGGGTAAACCACAAATGATGATAAGACATTACAATTCTATTGAATAATTTCACTTCTTCACTCACTACACTGAATTTACAAGAAATTTCAACTTAAATCAATCCATGCAATTCTAAATTAGCTATTGTTATCAATGTAAAGACTGGTTAAAACAGTCTCTTACTTGTTTGCAACACCCCGGTGTGTCAGTGGTATTCCCAATTCTGCTGCAATACCTGACGCAGCAGTGATTCCTGGAACAGGTTCCATTAGTGTCTATTAATTAGAAGCAGATAAATTTGAAAAATCTGTTGCATTTTAGGACTTCAATTGCAAGACTAAAGTCTAAATCTGGTAAACCTGGTACAACTTTGACTTCAATCCCTTGCTGTTGGAGAAAGTCCATTTCTTCCCCACCTCTGCCAAACACCTGCATACAAGCCTTGGGAATGTAAGGAAAGAAGATATAATACAATCCAATTATGACATCAACTAACAACACAATGCAAATACTCAATGAAATAGAACTTATTTAGTAAAATCAATCAGTATCCATCCCCTTAGTTCATTAATGAGTGGCAATGGAAGCCATTTCAATTTCATACATGGATAAACCAGCATAATTTCTGATTGGGAAAAGGATGCGATGGAAATCTTTAACCTTTGGGTACTGAAACTGTTAAATCTAATATCCCATGAAAACTTTACTTAAATTCCAAATTTATGCCATTTAGGAAAAAAGATTTTTTGTCTTATGCACTCAATCTACTTGGCTCCAGGATCATAATTAGTGTAATCAGTGAGATAGGATGTCTGATCTAAATAGAGATATAAGGAAAAGTAAAAATTACACTTATCCACAGGGATATAAATGGATGAATAAGCAACAATAACAACAATAGTTATAGCACTTTTGTATAGAATAGAAAAGAATAGAAAACTTTTAACATCCACGAGGCTTAAGAAAGCCTATGGGACAGTAGACCCTGTTAATTTAGCATTGTGATGTGCTGATCTTATACAATTTAGCTTGATAACGAGCTCTCCCATTCTTGCCACCCATTCAATGCTGAATAAATTTTGAATAAAAGCCACTGTAAAATAACTTATGCAGCTCTCTGATATCACTGTATGCCTTGCAATCTAAAATAAAACGCTTTTCTATTTCCACAGACCCCGCTGCACATAAGATACAAACTCTCTCTTCCCAAAACTCTTTTGGCCCTTTCCACCACCTTGTTTCACATCAAAGACAATGTGAGTTAGTTCTTAGCTGGGGAGTGAGAATCTTTGCCCTCCAAAGGATACGGCCTCTATATAGGCCTTTGGCTGGTGGTTCAATTTGGAGCTAAATTCATCTAGGTAATACTACTTCTTTCTCCCAACTACCTTTGTCAACATAACCTTCTGAAATTTCTCAATCACATAAGCCTTTATATCTTTACTATTATTAGGACACGCATTAAAGTATATGTGCCACTTGTTCATCCACTTACAATATTGTTTCATCCATGTCTTCTTTCTTTCACCAAAGACGTCTTTAAATATGACATTCGGCCAACAATGTGTTTGTCATGACCCCAACCTGATTCAGCAAAATCCAATAAGAAATTGTCTCGCGATAGTGAGACTTCACAATTTCTTACAGCATATCAAATTACCACCAAGAGTAGATCGTAGACATATATTACTGTGTACCAATCATAGCAAGGAACAATTGCTTGATGGAGCACTGTCTCTCTTCTCTATGAATTGTGATTCTCCCTTAACCAACAGAATGATCAACATTAAACAATAAATAATTAAACACCAACCAATGGAGGATTAAGCATTAACAAGCTCGGATTAGAAGGAATGATTAAATGTTGAAGTTCAGTGAACAACAAATAAGATATGACCCCTCCCATTGGTCACAACCTTAGAGGAGGGACCACCACCCTACAAATCGATGGAAGGGTAAAATAAGACAGAGCCACCATTGAAAAAGAGGAGGGAAAAAAGGAAGAAAAATAAGATCTCAGGCATCCAGCAAGGAGGGCATTAACCGTTGCGATTTGGTATGAATAGATGAAAACAATATTATAATATCCATGCACTTGTAATATTTATGCAGTTACAATGTTTATGCATTTATAAACTACTTTCTTGGAATAATCTAATATCCATGCACTTCATATCTTTGCAAACATGCTCTATGTATATTGATAATAAAGATAATGCTGGATAATGTTTGTGTATTGTGATGTATAATTCGTATGTTATTGATGTCTCCAATTGTGGTAGAGGGATAAGGGACACAATAGGGGGAATGGTGAAAGATTCCTCACTGGGTATGGCACCTCATAAAGATGGTTAAGGACCACGAGGCCACCTCATGACGATGGTTAAGGACAGGTTAAGGACCACATGAGGCCAAGGAGGATAAGGTCCTAACCTTGGGCCTAGGGTTGAGTCAAGAGCACCCTATTGCAATCTTCCCTCCAAACCCTATAGGGGTTAGTTATTGAGGTAGACAAGAATGGGGATCTTCAATCATAAGGGGAGAGATGAATAGCATGATGGAGGGGAACAGTGTACAAGCTCCACCTCGTGAGCATGGTTAAAGACCACATGAGGCCAAGGGGGGCAGGGTTTCCACTCTTGGGTCTAGGGTCAAAGATATTTAGGGCACCTCATCATGACCATCCTATCTCCATCCTCGTTATGGTTGAGCCAATCAGATCATTTGGATTTATGTGCAATAAGTTTGTTTCTCCTTTAACCCTAGAGATGGATATATCATATGTATTATGTCTACATTATTATCTAGCTTGGTTGCAGGTTTCCAAGATAGACTTACCTTATTCTATTCTTAGGTAAGGACTATCTCTCTAAGTAATTTAAGTTCCTTGTTTCATTTGGATTTTGCGAATTTAGGGCAAATTACAAGGTAATCCAAGAAAGGGACATTCTAGTGTTTCCATCTGCTCGACTTTTTTTAGGTATCTCAAAAGACACACCATAGTGATGGCCTCAAGAGGAATTGCCCTTGTTTCAACTAGACGAATCTCGTAATGAATTGATGCTTTTAGTTTGTATTTTCTTGTGATCAAGCATTTTTTAATCCTCTCTATCTTTGCCCATTTGGAGTTAGAAGTACTACTAGCCCAAATTTCACACCAGTAAAGCACCACCAAAGTTACTTAAAGCCCAAACAGCATTTGAATAGTTTTCCAATCCCATAACTCTACCTCTCTGCATCTATTTTGAAGAAAAAAAGGGTTCCAACCTCCCAAAGTTCTTTTCCTTGTACAAGTTTCCCAATTGAGCTTGTTATTGAAGTCAATCCCCAAGTATTTGTACTTCATTACTTCTTCTAGGATACTACCTTCAAAATAGAAATCAAACTGATGTTTCCTTTTATTGGAGAAGGTTGTGATCTTGGTCTTACTAATATTAATTTGCATACCCACATCTTTGCAATAGTGCTCAAGTGCAGCCAAATGTGCTTGTAACCCTTGAGCTGATCTAGCAATCAAGATGAGATCATTAACATACAATAGAAGCCTGATAACATACTTTCCAAGGGAGCCCCTTCCCCACCCTTCAAACTCAACCACTCCTCAAGTTTGTCAATATAAAGGCCAAAGAGAGTAGGAGATAAAGGGCAGCTTGTTTAACCCCAATGATGCTCCTAAAGCTTTCTGAAGTACCTGCATGAGTTCTGATTTTTCCCTGAACCTCTTCATAAAGCCTATGCACGGCTGCTCTAAACTGCTCTAGAATACCACGATCCTTCATTCTACACCATAATTTGTGTCTAGGAACCATGCCAAAAGCCTTCTTGAAATCAATAAAGAAACAAAAAGCTTCCTCTTTCTCACCCCAAACTTTTTCAATAATATGTCTCAAAGTAACACCATGATCAATTGTTGGGGGTTTTGGTCTAAAACCTGCTTGCCCTTTTGCTCTCTTATTTTTTTCTTCTACCCATTTGCTGATTATTTGCTCAACTATGCTACCAAACAATTTTGCAAACAAAGGATTGATCATGATGATCCAATAACTAGAGGGATTGATAACATCCCCAACTCTTAAAAAGGGGTATGGCTAGCCAGTGGTTCAATATTATGGAAACCCATGTTGAATGATGTTGTTGAATAAGATTTTCATCCCCCATTTTAAATATTCAGCCTGATGCTCAACCAAGTCCATAGCTTTTCTTGCCCTCAGCTTCTTGATACCTTCCTTGTAAAGTGAAAAGCTTTGTTGTCGTGTTTACTCTTGGAGGTTCTTCAATCCCTGAATCTTGCTCATACAATTGCTTTGCATACTCAAACAATTGAGTGGATGTGATGTTATTCTTCCTTTTCTCTTTTCTTGAATGAAGTTCTCTCCAAAAGAAGCTTTGGGTTCTTCCCTAGGTATATCAGTTCTTCTCTCCTATTATTCATGAAGACTATTTTTTTAAATTAACCATTTTCTTGTATAACCTTGTGTTGACTTACTCTCTTATTATTATTCTTTGTTCTTTTGCAGCCCTCAAGAGCTTCTTGAATTATATATGTTAGCTCATGACTTTGGACCTTTTGGTTGTCTCCTTTCATTCTGCATTAGGTGCCTTACAGTTTCCTTAAACATATTGCATTTTTCTTGGGTTAAAAATAGTGTTCCACGGCCGTTGGGGACGGGGGGACGCGGGGGGGGGCTTTGGGGACGGGGGAACAAAGGGAAAAAGTTTCGGGGACAGGGGGACTTGGGCCTGGGAGAGGGAAACGCGTTTCCGTGGAACACTGGTTAAAAGAATTTTTCCCCTTGTAGGAATTTGATGAGTGGGCTGCTATTGTATCCTAACCTGCTTATTTTTGGGACAAGATATCAAAAGACGAACTGGGTTATGATAAGATTTCAAATCATCCAATAATTCCTCAATCACAAGCTCAGTTATTTTGCCAACTAGGCTCTATGAGCAAATAACCTAATCAACAACACTTGCCCCATTATAGGTTTTGCATGTGAAATTCCTTGAGCTCTTCCAAGTGCACACACCGTTACAGATAAATAGATCAAAAATGCCACAAAAGGCAAGTAACTCCTCACCAAAGTGGTTGATATCCCCTCTATCCACTAAACATCTTGCCCTTGCTGATTTTCCTCATATGTGAGCCAAGGGGGATTTTTATCTTCCTTGCTACACAAGCTACTTGCTTGCTCATTAATTGTCATTACTTTGAAATCACCCACTAGAAGAACTTCACCCTGCTGTGAGAAAGATAAAATATCTTGTTTTAGAGCTGCATAAGGGTCCTTACCATCTAGACTTCTTCTTTTTTTGTGTATTTTTTACCCTTGTTGGGCAAAATAATGGGTTGCAATTATGATTATTTTCTTGTTCTCACAGATTTGAAACCATAAGTATCGCCTATTTGGGTCTATCTTTTCCAACCGAATGTTTCTCCCCTGTGCTTTTTTTATTAGAATCAATATGCCACCATACCCCTTGCCATTTCTGACTGCCTCATTCCTAATCACAAAATATTCGTATAACCTTAACAAGTAGGTGTCTTGCAGCCACCATGCTCATACATTTCTATGAGACATATTATGGCTCTCCCAACAGCAATAGGCCCTAACCCAGGTCCACTTCTCCATGGATAACCTTGTTGGATTTTAGGTCTCAGATTAACAGTAAGAACAAAAATCAGAATTGTATCTTTGACAACTTATATTAACATGAAGGTTAGCTGAACTATTAAACAAACATAGTCTAAATGAAATGCATAAACAATATAACACAAAACAGGAGTTACCTTGGGAAACCTCCCTCTTGAAGGAAAACCCAGCAGGAATGATCCTCAGATCTGATTGTTACCAATTGGATAGATTACAATACTTATCCCTTTAATGCCAATGATGATGAACAAACAGCAATCTGTTTGTTCTAATCTGATAACTAGGTCAGCACACAAGCTTGACCAAGACTGCACCAAATCAGATATAAACAGCCTTCTTCTTTAGATCTGCTCCAGGTCTGATATGATGTCTCAGAGCTTTGATAACCTGTCTTCAATATCAATATGAAGTACACAGGTCTGCACCTTTTGATGATGAAGTCTGCACTCTTTAATGGAGGTATTTGCATCTAGAGTTATGCCCATGAATGGGATTCGCCTTTAGTCTATATAGCATCAGTTCTTCACATACAATGGATCAGATTCTTCAGGCACGGATTGCTCCTAACAGCAGAGATAGTTCACATCAAGTTGGCTCAGATTCTTCATATACTGATTGCACATAATAGCTGAGAAGGTTCGTACTGTACGACTGGAGAATTTCGCACCATAGGGCAAAGGTAGAGTTCGCATCAATCTTTTGGAGCAGAATTATTTGCTTGAAAAACTTATTTTATACACTCCAAATGACACCATATATATATGGTGCTTGCTGACTTATTGGGTCGGCCCAATAAGTAATTGGCGCCAACTTCAAATTTGATTTCCCAGGCTAATATATATATATTTGAATGCTTCCACCTTATATCATATAGGGTCGGCCCTATATTGAATTTGGCACCAGTGTTAGTTTGAATGCCCACGCTACCTTTAGGTGTGGATACAAGTAAGGGCGGGCCCAACCCTATTTAGCAAACAATCAAATGTTGCCTTGGGCAATTTGATTTTTGCTTTATAATTAATTTTCGAACTAGTTACAAACAACAAACCTCTACAAGTTCAGCATACTAGCTTTAATTGTTCTTGGGGAGGCCTTACTTGCTATTTTGCCTTGGGACCTATTGTGACCTTTCACACATCACCCCATTGAGAATGGGACCCTCCCTTTTTTCCTACTTTCTAGGGTTTTTGTTAGAACCTTGTGACCTTCATGCGTCGGTATTGCCAAGTTTGTTAGTTTTGAGTGGTCTGAGCTTTGAAGTTGCAAGTCAATTTGTGCAAACCAAGTTAGAACAGAGTCTAGACACCGTCAGAGTGCCTAGAAAGGCCTAAGGACGAAGATTGCAATTGAATTGGGTCAATTTGGACAACTTTCTATTTTTGGAAAGTTTTGTTTTTTTGGCTTTTTCTGCTTTAGGAAGTTTAGTTTTTGGCACTTTAAGCATGATCCCCAAAATGGCTATTTTTAGAAAGTTTTTCCTATTTTTTAGAGATGCTTGCTTTTTCTATTTTTTGATAGGGGATCTAGGGTTTGGGCTACTGACACTAAGATGCGCTGAAAACAATCGTCAAATTCCTCCAAAATTCAAGTTCTGATCAAAAAAGTTGATTTCCTAGATTTTAGGGATCTTGAGGAACTCAATGGATGAAAGATGTATGAATTTCAAATATCAAGCAAATCTGAGAAAAATTGCACAAGTTATGAAGATTTTGAGTTTTGATCCCATGGTGCCTTAGATTCATGAAGTCTGCCCTTGATTAAGTGAATGGTGCACAACCTTGGTGAAGTCTGCCCAAGTATATGGTTCTTGACATTGATGAAGTCCGCCCAAGAAGATAATCATGGTGCACAACCTTGGTGAAGTCCACCCATGTATGAAGTTCGTCCTTGATTGAGAATAAGGGGCATAAAGTTAAGAAAGTCCACCCAAGGGTGAAGGAGGTAGCATGTGGGAGAAGTGCAAAGTTTAGAGCAAGTCCACCCTCCTTGGTCTTGAAAAGAACAAAGTCCGCCATAAGTTTTGGTGCACAAGTCTGCCTTGGAAGTGTTAGGGAAGATTTTGAAGTGTACAATGCAAATGAAGTCCGCCTTAAAGCAAGATGGGAGGGGCCTAAACTCAACCAAGTCCGCCTTAATGGTGCACAAGATTGATAAATTCCGCCTTTGATTGAGTGAGAAATGCAAGAAGTTAAAGAAGTCCGCACTCCATATGCTGGTGCAACCAAGTCCGCCCAAAGGTTTAGGAAGACAGGAAACAAGTGGTGCACATTCTTCACCAAGTCCGCCCTATGGATGATACAAAAGTTCCTAAGTGTAGATAAGTCCACCCTACATCAGCATACACTTGGTGCACAACCCCAATGAAGTCTGCTTTGAAGCATAACATGAAGTCAGAAGATCAACAAAGTCCGCCCTAACATGATGTATGGTGCCTAAACTTAATGAAGTTCGCCCTACCTCAAGTGAAAAGAGAATGAAACTAATGAAGTCCGCCCAAGGGAGAAAACTTGCTAAATTTGAAACAAAAGAATATTCCAAGGTGATGTCATCAAGATTTGATTCCCAAGTTCAAACTGTGACAGATTTGGAAAGTTTTAGAAAGAGAATATTGAAGATCAAGTTCGAACTACAACTGAAAATGAATTTAGAAACTTTCATCTTGAACTGAAAATTGAAAGATCGAACTTGCCAAAGAGATGACAATTCACCAAGGTCCGATTTGGAAACTTTCTTTGAAAGATTAAAGATTGAATGTCTAAGTTCGATGAATGAAGAGCAAATTAGAAACAAATTTTGAAGATCCTTTGTGCTTCCAAATATGAAATTCGAACTCTTATACAAATACATTATTCATTCTCTCATTTTTACACATGAAGTTCGAAGTTCTAAGTATATTGAGAGCAAGTTTGAGAGTTCTTTTGCAGGTTGAAGGTTATTTTGAAGTGCTTTTTGCAGATTGAAGGTCTTTTTGAGGAAGCCTGAGTTTTCAACCTCTTATTCAGCAAGTTATATTCAGATTTTGAAAATTTCTGACCGATTGGAGGACAAAACCCACTGATTTTCTGAGTGTAGCATCTGAAAGTTGTGTTCTTGACAGCTTCTTTTCTCATTCTTCTTCTTTCTTTGAAGGTGAAAGTTCATTTTGTGGGCAGAATGTCAAGGTTTTAACATGGTTTTGTTCTGAAAAGAAAGAGTAAATTTCACAAATTAATCTTCTTCTCTTTCTTATTTTCTGCCTTTCAAAGCAAGATTGAATGGAGTTTCTTGGACTTAATGTTTTCAAAATCTGATTTTGAAGTGAAAATCAGACCTTAGATTTCCTAATTACCGTGATTTTCAATGGTAGATTCTCAGAATAATCAAGTGTGGAAAATCCCATTTTTGTGGCTAAGTTTTGTGTGGAAAACCCCATTTTTGTGGCAAAGTGTTGAAAAGAAAGTGAAAACCACAGATTACTTAGCCAACAAACTCACAAACTATGCTTAAAAGTATAGATTTTAACTTAAGTTAGTTTGATTGTTTTGCAGATTTTGGAATATCTCGTAGCCAGGATAAAGTTTTAGGTGGATAAAGATTCCCCTCCGGAATCTAAGATGAAGTCCAAGTGGAAGCTGGTCGGAGACACTAACTTGGGAAAAATCAACTTGAGGGAATTCAAGAAGCGAATGTATGGCCTGGACAACCTAATACCTACAGCAACTGCCAATAAATGATGAGAAATGGAATAGTACAAGCTGCTGGTTTCCTTCCAGCGATGCAGTGTACTGAGTTGGTGGTGGAATGCTCTAAACATTACAATCCTATAAACCGAGAGATCATAGCACCTGACGGGAGAATCTTGGCAAACATTAGTGAAGTTTCTATCAAGGAAGCTTTCCGCATCCCTGAATATCATAACCCTGTTTGCATGACCAAGGAGGAAGCAACACAGCTGTATCAAGATAATGTTGAAGAATATGAGGCCAATATCAACCATTCGTGGTTGGATAAGCCAAGGAAGGGTGCTTCTAAGTTACCCAAAGATCTTGTGAGGGCCTACACTTCAAGGAAATATTGGAGACATGATAGTTTTGTTGAACAGAGTCATGGGTAGTCCACAAGGCACGCCATTTGAGCCTTGGATGTATTACTTCATCAATGAAATAACTACCAGGGTAAAGATGATTGATTAGGCAAAGATTATAAGTAATAATCTTGATGACCAGCTGAAGAACTTGGAAGAGAACAAGACATTTTATATGAGTTCTTATTTGGTGTACTCTCTTGCTCGAACTTACAGATATAGAGGACTCACCTGTAGAGGAGAAGTGAGGAATAAGGAGAATCAGTTTGTTGTTTATGATTGTTACCCACAGTTGCACTTGGAGGAAAAACTTCACTTTAAGAGAGTCAACGATGCATTCTTGATGCACATTACCAGGACGCTCCAAGGTGGTCTTCATCAGGGGCACTCTCAGGAGTCTAAAGATTTGGTCAACAGATTCGGGCATTGGTACATCCAATACCCTAGATTTACTTATCTAAGAATTCAAGGATTCTCCGGACCTCCTTACAAGCTGCCACTAGTGTTGAAAAGGAGCTTTCTTGGTACCCATTCTTTCAATATAAGGCCAGAAGGCATTTTGACCCTTTTCACCAGATGAAAAAGGTTGATAGAGAGATGTTCGAGCATAGACCTAATCTTGAAGACTATTAGGCTAATGCAAATGATAGCTTTGAAATCAGAAGGAGATTGTGGTCCAGACTTCCCCTGAATTTGATTAGAGTATCAGAAGTATTTCGAGTAGCAGATCAGCTTGAGGATGATCCTGAATTTGAGCAGCCTCACTTTGATAAATTGAGAAATGAGCCCCTTACCTTGGTTGATTGGTCAGATTCTGAGAGGTCTGATTTGAGCGACTCATGAGACCAGTGATTGAGTATTCGAAATGGTGGGCAACAGAGAAGACAAAGGGTCTTAGATCAAAAGGTGTTGATCTCACATATGATCTCATGGGAACGAATCAATCAATGTCTTCAAACCATGGTGTTTCGTCAAGTGTTGGGTCCAGGAAAAGGAAAGAACCCACTGAAAATTCTATGAGGGGTAAAGGAAAGAAAATAGTTGGAGAAGCAAGTAGAAGGTATAAATCAGATGAAGGTAATTCGACCTTAAGTGTTGCATATGCTGCTCTAGTCAGGACTATAGCTAATGAACAGGAGATGAATACTGATATGGGAGATAATGAGGTAAGAGTTCCTTCTCCTTCAATTGAAGAGATAATGGAAGAACCGACTCAAGAGCCAAATTCTGCTAGGACTGTAGAAGTTGAAGAACTTGAGCCTTCGAGAGAATTCCTTGATGGCATTGTCATTGCGCCCAAAGAAACTGAAGACAAATTTGATGAGAGTGGCATGGAGCAATCAACCATTCCAGATTGGTTGAGAGAAAGAATAAAGGCTAAGGCTCCTGAGGAAGGTCATTCAAAAGAGAACACAGCAGCATTCCTGGCTATGGTGAATAAACCAATTGAGATAAGACCGCCCAAACCAGCTAAGTTCTCTTTAATTCAAAGAGATAGTACAGGATTCAGATCAGTACAGATAGCTGTACCCAAAGAAGGTAAAACTCAGGATAATATTGCTTCAGAAGATTATGCGATCACCACTGTGAACCTTGGAAAGAGTACCAAACTCCAGGAAGTTCAGGAGTTTGATGATACTTGCAATACATTGAAGGAAAAGTTGAACAAAGAAGTAGAGAAAAGGAAGAGATTGGAAGAAGAGAACGAGTAGTGGAAGAAGTATGTGATACACTTGGCGAAGCCACTCAATCAAGAAATACCAGTCGCTCCTCCTGCGCCTCTTCCACAAGAATACATGAGGGACCATGATGATATGAAGGCTACCTTTAGAAAAGCCAAGGAATGGACTTCTGAGTTAGAGCGTGCAGATGTTAAAATAATATTAATATCTTCTATAATGGTCATCTTCTATTTTTAACAGGCATCTTAGTTGTCGACTTATTTAGCTATTTAGCTTTTTAGTCGACTTATTTAGCTTGTTAAGTTAGCTTTTTATTATTTAGCCTTTTAAGCTATATTTAGCTTTTTAAGCTTTTTAGGTTATTTGATTTCACTTTAACAACTAGTTCTATTTATAGAACATCGTCTTGTAGCCTCTATATATACGTGTGTATATCGTTTAATGTAATTATCCGATTATTGAATCATTCATTCAATTATTTTTCATGGTATCAGAGCATGGAAATTAAAAATTCAAAAAGTTTTTGTTATTAAAATTTTTCGAAGTTTTTATTGAAGAGATTTTTTTTAAACTGTGTTTTTTTTTAAAAGAGAGCAGGGTCTTTTTCTCTTCTTGGGCGGATTTTTTTTGCAGGTTGAAAATTTTCCTAGGGTTTCTGCAATTTTCAACTAGGGTTTTGACCCTTCAGTTCAAGTCAAAATTTTATACTGGTTGCAGATTCTTGGTGGGTTTTTCGAGACCTCAACTAGGTTGTCGTCAGATTTTTTTGGCTGCATCATTTTCCGTGCCTCGATTTTTGAGTCGTCGGATCTGCATTCTGATGTCAGATTCTTGGTGGGTTTTTTGAGAGCTTTTTTGGGTTGGTCTCAGATTTTTTGGGGTGCCTCATTTTTTGTGCCTCGAATTTTGTGCCAGCGAATTTACCTTGGAAATTAAAAACAGTCCACGATTTCTACTAATTTTGTGGACGTTGGGAATTTTGATGTCTTCTGGGCGCTCTTTACGTTGTACATCCAACCTAGGGTTTATGCCCCTATTTTTTTTGCGTTATTTTTTTGGAAAAAAAAATCGTCTATATTTTTCTGTTTTTTTTTTACAAAAAAAAATCAGAGAATTCTCCTCCAAGGTTTCAGTTTTTTCAGCAGCTACTTCTATTCTGATTTTTTTTTTAAATCAAATTCTTTTGTCTCTTGCTTTCACTCGGTTGACCTCGTTCAACCTCAATTTCCATGATGGCATCTTTGACCAACATCATGTTGAAACACAGTCAGAAGTTCAGTGGCCTCAACTACAACACCTAGAAACAATGCATGATATCGATATTTGAATATCGTTGCCTTGATCAGATTGTTCTTAGCAAGGTTCCCCGTCCTACAGCAGCAAGTGAAGATCAAGACAAACATGATACGAAGAATCGAGAGGCTGTCATGCTTATCAAACTCTCAGTCACAGATGATCAACTCCCTCAGGTGCCTTCAAGTAAAACAACTAAAGAGATCTGGGATCTTTTGAAGGATCTTTATGAAACGCCCGACAAGAGCCGAGCTTTCTTTCTGAAGAATATGTTGTTTTCTATCATGATGGATGAGAAGTCTTCTATCCAAGCACATCTCACGAAGATCGAGGAGATTCGTGACTAGTTGGAAGCTATAGGCCGAACCATGGTGAAAGAGGATATGGTAGTGATCACGCTAAAAAGCCTTCCTAGATCGTATGAGCATTTCATTGATACTCTCAATATCTCATATACTAGTGTTGATCTGAAGTTTCTTGATCTCTGCAACAAGCTTCTACAGTAGGATCGATGGAAGCAATAGCTTGGAAGCAACACTAGTTCATCTACGGAACAGGCCTTCACAGCTACAGTTTTGGATAAGAACAAGGGTAAAGGTCAGTCCTTCCAACAGAAGGGGCAAGGTCAATATTCGCAGTCTTCAAAGAAGAAAAGTGTACAATGTAACTATTGTCACCAGTTTGGCCATATGAAGAAAGATTGTAGGAAATTGTTGGCATCTGTGCAATCTAGGCTGGGAGGGTCTCAAGAACAGGAGCAGGCTCTTGTTGCAAAGCATTCTGGAGAGGAGTCAGCCTTCTATGCTTTTTGATAAACAAATTTCCTGTTTGGTTGGTTTTCACATTTTTTTTCCTCAAAAATTGTTCGCAGGGTTTCGAATTTTTTCCTTAAAAATTATTATCTGTCATCCGCAAAGCTTGCATGGGATTTCTAGGTTTTTATAATTTTTTCTTCAAAAATTGTTTGCTGGTTTTTACGATTTTTCCCTCAAAAATCATCTGTAATACGCAAAGTTCACGTGGGATTTGTGATTCGCGAAGTTCTCTGGTTTTGATCTATTTTTCTCCTAAAAAATCGAGCTTTGTTGCAGTCAGTTTGGGTCGCACTTGCCAGGGCGAACATCTGCAACCGTGGTATCTTGTAGTCAATTTTGGAGTTGGTACTCTTCTGCAAAAGGGTTTGCTGATTTTTTCCTCAAAATCATGGTTTCAGACTTCAGTAATTCGTGTGTGCCAGATCTCTAATTCGATGTGAAGGCTACATTACCTTGGATGGCTTTTGGTACTCTTGGTCATTTACATTCTGCAAATCCTGGGAGGGTCTCCGTAGCAGCAGATGGTCTTTGCATTTGTGATCATAACACCTCTAGTGTCTTTTGTAGGGTATTGAGAACGATGACCATTAGGGAGGGTGTTAAAATAATATTAATATCTTCTATAATGGTCATCTTCTATTTTTAGCAGCCATCTTAGTTGTTGACTTATGTAGCTATTTAGCTTTTTAGTCAACTTATTTAGCTTGTTAAGTTAGCTTTTTATTATTTAGCCTTTTAAGCTATATTTAGCTTTTTAAGCTTTTTAAGCTTTTTAGCTTATTTGATTTCACTTTAACGACTAGTTCTATTTATAGAACATCGTCTTGTAACCTCTATATATATGTGTGTATATCGTTCAATGTAATTATCCGATTATTGAATCATTCATTCAATTATTTTTCAGCAGATACACTTGTTGAAAATTTGGTATCAGCATATGAGTCTACCTCTTCTTTGTTGGCCAAAATTCAGGATTTGTCTGAAAATTGGGAAGAAGTCGAAGAAATTCAGAATAGGGTTCTTCCACAGTTGAAGATCATCCGGGGGCTTTCTCAGCAAGAGTTAGAGGATGGAGGAGTCATTCAAGTAGGAAGTAAATATGACCTTAGCACTTGGTATTTTACTTTGATAACCAGAGTTGAAACCTTGAAGAAATCTGAAGCCAAGTGTTTGGAAGTCGAAAAAATTGTTAAAGATATTCAAGATAAGGTATTTCATGTGGCAGCAGAAATTTGGCAGCGAGAGGTGGTGCGAGAAAAGCATCTGTGTGCTGAAAATCTGAGAGCTAGAATCCAATCAAACTTTTTTATGGTTTCAAGAACGATTCTCAAAGGAGATTTCTCTAGAATTTCGAGTTTTCTCCTCATTGATGGGAATTTCTTTGCACAAGCAATTGACTAGGAATGCATACTTGCCACCTATACTGATGATGTGGACATGGTCGACTTCCAAATTAGCAACTTGCCAAGTGTCACCATGGAGGAGGTGCAACTTCTTGTGTTCAGATACATCGAATCTATAGAAAAGGAAACTGGACACTCACCTCAGTGAGAATAGCAGTTGCACCACTTGTCTCCTTCCTATTCATTTTAACTGTTAGAGTTTGGGGAAACCCTAATTAGGGTTTTGAACTTTTAATCTGAGCCCTTGATCATTGTTCGATCTCGGTCATTCATAATTTCTAGACTGCTATATAAGGTTGCCTCCTCTTATTTGGAGAATGTGAGGTTTTGAAATATTGTTGCATGAAGGTCATTTTTCAAATAATATATTGCATGTGTGCTTTCTCTTAAGGCTTTGTAATCCCTATTGTTTGAGTGATTAAGCAAGGTTTTCAATTTCTTTAACACATTAGTTAGAATTTATTTTACGTTGTTAGATGAATGAAAGATCTGATAAGTATTGGTTTATGGTGTATCTCTGCTCATACTTTTGGTGAATGGATGATTTTCATTCACTGTGCAAAGTTAGTCTGAGCTTTCCATTTTGTGTATGCTTAAACTTCCGATCAAAACACATCCCTTGAAGATTGCATCCACTTTCTATAGTTGTCATAAGTGAGGCGAATCAAAGTGTGGTTTATTGAGTTCACCGAATCAATACCGTCTCTGGAATTCATGGGATTAAAATAGACTTCTTAACCCTTATTGTCTTTCTTAAACCCTGAAAATCCCAAAAAGAAAGAAAGAGAGAGAGCTTTAATTGACAAACCCATCTAAGTCCCAAAGTTGTTGACAATTCGTTCAAGCGTAAGTCCCTTTGTGTATTACTAGCAAATCACAATGCCCATTGAGCTTATCCACACGTCAAGACCTGACAAAAGAAACCTTGGAATTGCCATATGATCTTCTAGCAATCTTAGCATAAGAGGTGATTTTTCAAGAGAGGGTAAATTATCTTTGGGTACTTTATTCTAAATGTTTGGTAGATGATAAAACAGACACCAACAGGACCAAAGGCTCAATTCAGAATTTTTAGTTTTTTTCAACAATTCTTGTTGAGCCCCCCATCCATTGTTGTTGCTGCTAATCTTTCTTTCTCGCTGTTATTCTCCTGCTGCATTGTGTTGTTTTTTGACAGAAAGTTCGTAATGATTGCTTTTCCATTTTGCACCCACGCCCTTTTGCCTTCTGCTCTAGCTGATCTATATTGGCCAATTCCTCTCTTCTTGCTTCCTCTTGCAAAGAAAATTGATTTTCATCTAAAAAGAAATAGGATCACTTCAAAAGTCTTTTTTGGCTTAGAAGCTGGTGCTTGTCTTCTAAACTCTTCAAGGTAATTTTGATAGGCCTAAAATTCTCCTCCCTTAACTTTCCTACCCTTTTTCTTGATAAATTTGACCCCCTCCATTGCAGCTTGTCTCTTAAAAAATCACTTGTAAGATTGTATGTACTCTCGTTCATGCCATAATCTCTTACCCCCCCCAATGATTATGTTTTTTAACCTTTCCTTCCTTTCTATGTTCTCTCTTGCTTGCACTTTTCTATCTTTAGCCGTTACCCTTGCTACCCCACCGGTTGGGCTTTTAACTACTCGAGGCCAAGAATTGAAGCCTTTTGAGTTGTTTTCCCTATCATTTTCTTCGTTCTCAAGAATTTGAGCACTTGCTTGCTGCAAGGACTAAGTACCATCATTTTCCATTTTTGAGCCTACCACATTTGAGTTTGCTTTTATTGTTTGCTCTAAGGATTGCCATGCTTGCTTCATGGCATGCCATTCAAGCTGCCCTGCTTTTATAACCTTCAGTAATGCTGCCATCTGTTCTTTTAGCGCCCTATTTTCTTACACTAAATCTTGGCTAGCTGCCATGTTCCCATTGATCTTGCATTCTGTTTTTTGATCCTTTATTTCTAAATGTCTAGCCTGCTTTTAACATTTAACGGTTCTCTCACATATAAATATGCAGACCAAGTAAGAGGAGTTGAGATGGGGCTGTAAATGCCACCTTCTTCTTCAAGGTCTTTACCATCTTGCCCATCTATTTTTTATACCACATTCTTGACTTTCTAAGCTTTTGTTCTCTGTGTGCTAGCTGTGATCTTCCCTTTTTTTATATGTTTTATTTTTTAATGTTCCAGCTTCAACCGAGATATTCTATGCTTTAGAATACCCCTATACTGAATTTGCCTTTACCCATACCCATTTTCCAGTTTTGTCTGAAAGAACAATTTTCATTTGCCCAAAATGATTTGTTTCCCCAACTCCAACCAATTCATTTTCAATGTTCAAACATGATTGTGCATGCTATTCATTTAAGGGACCAAAAAAAAAGATGTGCACCATTGATCTTATGTTTACCACAGACAGACCCACTTGCCTGCTTAAAAGGAGCTCCACCTTTGTTTATCCCCACAAAACACTGAGGTCCCCACTGATCCCCCGTGTCTGCATATGAGCTGTGCCTGCAACAACTCCCCACACAACAAAGGGGCCCACAAAACACTGGAGTATGCTCTGTCGCGAATATTGCCTGCCGCCCACAAAACACTGGAGTATGCTCTGTCGCGAATATTGCCTGCCGCCCACAAAACACTGTAGTATGCTCTGTTGCGAATATTGCCTGCCGCCCACAAAACACTGGAGTATGCTCTGTTGTGAATGTTGCCTGCCGCCCACAAAACCTCAGCTTCCCCCATTCAACAAATGCATTTGTAACAGATTTGGGATTAAAAAAATGGATAAGGGATCTGTCGATTAAAAGTGTGAGGTGGTCTCTGTAAATGAATATGTCGCTATAAAAGTGGGACTAGAAATTTCATACAGATAAATGAATATGAAACACTGACAAACCTGTATGTACATATATTTTCTTGCACATCACAAAAAACAAAGGAAGCTAATGATACTTTTATCAGTCCTTAGTGCTTGATTTAAGCAAAAAAATTCGACTAGAAGTTGCACCATCCATCTATTACAAGAATTCGAATTGCAATCAAAAGCTCTGCTGTTGAAAATATGCCTTAACAATATTCTACCATATCCATGGGTTGTATTGTATTGATGTATTAGTGAAAAACAGATACCCATGCCCTTTCCCCTTTTGTTTTGGGCTCACCATTACCAGTCAACAAGTGGCATATTCTTTTGTAAAATTCAGGTCATGACCTTATCCTGTCCTGTCCCCATCATCACTCATCCATACAAACTACTCTTGATCCCTAGATCTCCCATTTGCCACCCTGGATCAGATTCATGGGTGCAGAATTGACCTAGGTCACTCCCGTGGTCACAGATCTGAACCTCAAACTTTTAAAAATTCAAATGAAAACGTAGGCCTTGTAAACTCAGGCCTTGCTGATCTTTTCTCTAGTCGTTGTGAGCTGACCTTTTCACTAGCTGCTCTGAGCTAACCTAGAGCAGCTTGAGTTAATTTGTGTGCTATATTGTTGTATTTAAGAACATTTGTTATTCCATTTGAAATCATCACATGCCTAAACCATTTGCACATCATCACAGCAGCATCATTAAAGATTTTAATTGCATTATCAAAGCATACAACATACTAGGCATATTGCACACTTGTTCATGGTCTTTGATCTTGGTTCATTGCAATTGAATCAGTCCAACTAGTGGCTTGATGAGAGAGAACATGACCCTCGCTTAGCAAGTTCCCAAACAATGGTTGTAAACACCCCCCAACTTAAGAAACAAATACAATGAGCTAAGATCAATTTGCTACAGTCATCCATTCTGCTAGTTCACTTCCACAGGTCCATGTTCAATTCTGCAAGCCAGATCAGTTCCACAAGCATGAAGAGAAGCTCCATAGGCACAAATTTTAACCACAGTGAACAGCATTATATATTTTACATGGTGTTCATCTGACAAAGCCCTAAAATTCCAGCATGTTTGCAAATCAATTCTGGGCATTTTCAGCAACATATTCCACCATCAGAAATCTAGCTATTTAATTCATTTAATTATATTTTGTAATTAATTCTAGATTCATTATTCCACTCCCAACCATAAATTCTAGAGTTTTATTATTGATTTATTCCTGCTCTAGGTAAATTGTAGTGAAAGCATTTAATTCATTACAATTAGAAGCTTTGGCAAAACTTTTTAGGATAAGTGCCCCTTGGTAGAAAATGTTGAACAATAGCTAAGTCAAACTAGAAGATGCGTGCCCAATGTTAAGAGCCTAGAAACTTGTCAAGTCCTTTACATTACCTATATTCGTGATATGTGATCGGGTTATGTGTAGCTTGTAAATGTAACTTGCACATGTAAATGTGGTTTGCATATGTAACATGCACTTAAAATTATATTGGGTTAGTGCCTTAATGGGGCGACCTACCACCTATAAGTTGTTTAGACTCAAGAGGTGCATAATTTAAGCCAAGTCCTCTAACCTTATAATCCATCGTAACCACTTTGCTTGATTCATTTTGGTATCATTTGTATTATATTGAGATTCTTCTTTTGGTGTCTTTGGTCCCCACTACTTATTAGTGTTCCCTATTATGCTCATGGAGTTTCTTAATTTTTCAACTATGGACCCGCATTTCTAAATCTCAGACAGTATCAGACATTATGGAATTGAACTCCTTAGGTCTGTGATCCTTTGTTGTTGTGTGGGCGCACAAGAAATGGGCAATATCTCACCAAAGTGTTGGATCAATCTTCTGAAGAAGAAGAGATCCACCATAATTTGTGGAAGAAAGTGCATATTCTAATCTCGGTTACAAGTTCCCTGCAGTGTTTGGAAGCAAAAGAAACTTGTCTGAAGAGGACTGGGTTTGTGAGGCTCTCCCAGTGCAAGATTTTGTCTAGTATAGGTGAGTTACGGTTTCTGAAATAAACCACCTTCAAGTACAGCAGAATTCAGATCTAATTGTCTAGAGAGATTCCTTACAGAAATCATCACGGCTTCATTCTTGTAGCAGAGAAATTCATCTATTTTGGCCTTCAAAACTGCCATGGGAAAGTTTTCAAAGTCTAATATTCTTAGAGCTAGCAAGAAACAGGTCACATGGTGATCAAGCATTACAGATTGGAATGCAAACATTGGTCAGTGGGCAACTGAGGGCGAGGACTATGACTAGTTCTAGGATAACTAACAGAGTAAAATTAAAAGTACAATGAACCCTAGGTGGGTTCAGCATGTCATGTAGGGATTAAAAAAAATGAAGCAGCAGGTCACATGAAAATCAAGGGTTGGAGATCAGAATGCAAGCACTATTCATGTAGGCAACCAAGAGCACTGGAATACCATCAGCATTTATAGAAACTGCAATGAATCCTAGATGGATTGAGCACATGGGTGCAGCTCACTTGACAAGCTTCCCAATATAAAGGCACCAAGGGAATAAATCTTTGCTAGCCTTCTTCTTGGATATTTTGTTGGCAATTGTAACGTGGCAATGGCATGGCAGTGTTCAACCAAGGCTGGAAATTTGAAAAAGTCCACAAATTCCCAAAATTACAGGTTTGAGTGGCAAACATGCATCTGAATGTCATTGGGCCAATGTTTTGCCTATTTATGTGAATCTATCCAGTCAATGAATCAAAACAGTCCAAGTGACACTCCTAAGCAGAGAAGAGCAATCAGCAAGTAGCAGGATGCACAGTCAGCACATTTAAGAATTGTAAGTGGTCTGATTCCCGCCATTTTCAAATTTTAAATTTTTAAAGTTTAAGTTTTGGAGTGGATAAATTTGTAGCAGAATATTTGTTTTCTGGAGGCCATAATTTGCCATAGGATCTCCATTTGAGCCCTTTTCCAATGTTATGGCCTTTGAAAAATTTAGTACCACTTACAAATTTCCCACATAAGAATTCAAACTTAAAACACAAAACTTCATAACTTTGTCCCTTTTCTCAAACTGTTGGAAATCCATTTCAGAACTCTTTGCAAAGGTATTATTTTGATCAGCATTTGCAAGCTTCTTCAGTGATCTTCGTTCCAGTAATAATGAAGATAATTCCAAGGGTGAAGACAATTCCAAGGGTGCCTATATTGATGGTACATAATCATCAGTCACGAGAATTTCTCCACTCAAATTACTTTGAAAACCATCTGACTGGCAAATTGTGTGAGACGAAAAAATTCCCTTCTAAAAAGGAGAAGGATGCTTGCCAAAATTAGAGGGATGAAGCTACTGGGATTTTTCTACCCATACTGCACTTATCAACGATTTATACTTGAAGGAGTCAAGAACTCCTATGGTGCTGACTCTACAAAAGACTTGTTCAAGTGGATCAATGAATCAAGGATTTAGACATTGAATTGCAAGCTTGCTGCTCTTGACCCATTGGTCTTTGATGTGATGCAATACCTAGTTCATATGAAGCATATTTTGTTTGAATTGGAGTGCAATAAAAAGTACAATAAGGAGAATGAGATCATTGGGAGCATCCTTGAGAGCTTGAGGCTGCCTTATGACGCATTTCTCTCCGCATTCTTCTCTACCAAAGCCATCATGAGGGACAAAGGCAAGACAATGTCTTTTTCATGACAGCGGGCCCATTTGAGCAAAAGAAAGGCAGAGCAAACCTTCAAAGTGAGTGAAGATAGGCAAATGCATCCAAGGGAAGACCAAGGAAGAAGTGGCAATAAAAATAAGACAGGCTCTCAAAATGGTGGTCACAAGGGTAAGAAGAAGCGCAAAGAATGTACCTATTTTGTCAAGGGATTCCCATGATAAGATGATGGGAGATCTTAGGCAGGAGATCAAGGGACTGAAGGAGCATTAGGGCAAGCACAATGAAAAGGGTAAGAGTAATGTTTATGTAGACCATACTTCTCATGCACAAACATCCACATGTGAGTTTATTTTGAATTCTAGTTACACTAATCACATTGCCAAAGATAGAAATTTGTTCTCAAAACTTGGCGAAGAAGATTTTGAAAAGGTGTTTGTATAGGATGATTTGGCTCTTCCTATTTTTGTTGGTGGTGACATTGTGCTAAGGGATTGTACCATGAAGGATGTTTACCATGTACCTGATTTCAATGGGATCTGCTTGTCTTATCAAATGATTTATCAAGAAAAAAAGGTTGAGGTTTGTCTTAATGATCCATTGTGAAGATTATAAGCTACAAATTTTGGTGATTAGCAGTGGCAATCTTGATGAGAAAGCTAAAGCTTACAAGTTAACAAATTTCAGCAATGTTCTCAAGAATACGTTTGAATGCATTGCCGGCTAAGCTAGGTAATGCAAGACATCTACTTTGCAGGATGAAAAGCTCAGACACGTGAAGTTTAGAATGCATGCAATAGATGGACTATAAGAATTTGGTCCATAAATTGCCTTCTATTTCTCCATCCAAGTACACATGAATAATGTGTTCTCAACATATATCATTGTTGACATTTTGAGAAAGGTAAGGCATAGCATGGCGTGCTAAGGAGCATCTTGAGATTGTATGTTCCGGTCTATGCAGTTTAAACTTTAAGCCATCCATCTCTTATAGAATACACATTAACCTTTATAGACAAATTCTCTAAATATATTTGTATTTATTGCGTGAAACCTAAGCATTCAACTTTAAAAAATCATTAAGTGGAAAGCCATGATGGAAAATCAATCTAAGAATATGTTCATGTACTTGAAACCATATCATGGAGGGTTAATTATGCTTTGGAAGAGTAGTGTTCCAGCCATGGTATTATGTGGGCACCACAGGATTATCTACACTCCCCAATGGAATAGCAATGCAGAAAAGAAGAATAGGACTCTGGTTGAGATGGCATGTTGTATGCTACACAACAAAGGAAAAAAATATAGATTTTGAAGCATTGTAGTTAGTTTTGTAACTCACATTCTTAACAATATTCATAAAAACCTGTTCATAATGTAACAACATATGAAAATTAGTGTTGTAAGAAACCTATTGATGGTGACTAAAAAGTGTTTGGTAGTGTTGTTTGGGCACACATTTGGGATGAGAAGAGAAGAATTCTTGATTCTAAGAGCTATAGTAGCACAATGATTGGCTTTGGCTATTCGAGGAGTCTTAAGCCTCTCAATTATGGGATCCTCATAACCTCATCATCATATGAAAAGAAGTCATCTTTAATGAGGTGGCTTCATTTGAGAATGTACCCAATGTATACTCCTCTTTGGATTGTTGATGCATATATGGATAAGATTCCTAGCTCCGGTAAGGAGGGTTCTTTAGTTATGTGTATTAAACAGCTTTAAGAGGTCATAGGGATGTTTTAGGTGATTCTTTATCATTAGAGGCACAGTTCTAAAATTTGAAGTCAGAAAACATGCCAGCCCAAGATTTTGACTCCAACTTGGGACTCAGCCAATATTTTGACATTCAAATCCACATCAAAGAAAAATTAAAAAAAAAGGAATTCTAAGAAATACAGGAAAAGCATTTGGTGAAAAAAAAATCTGCTTGCTGGCTAGTTTCTACGGAGTATTGCCAAAAATTCAGCATAACTCAAAGAGTACTTGCCTGCTAAGTTTCTGTTGAGTAACTCCTGAGAACTTATGGTTCAAAATTACACGTCAAGTTTTAAAACTATGACTAAAAGCTTCAAGGGAAGAGATTTGGATGCTAGCCGCTCGATACAAAATGAGGATAGTCGCATCTGGAGGGAAATCCTACACATGAGAATCCTACTTCTGGATTAGACATACCAAGTGGACCACTGTTACCCTGGAAGAAGTGAAGGAAAATAGGTGGGATGTGCATTCATTATCATGGATTTGGAGGGGAAACAATGGCCCACACATGACTACAGTTTTAGAAACCAAAAATGACGATAAGTGGAAAAACAATGCAAAAGATGCTCAATTTCAGAATTGTGAGGACAAACTATCAATTTGCCAAATCGCAATAGCTGCCCAGGCTGTCAAAAAGTCGTAAGAGAGGTTGTCACAGCATTAAAAAGCCTAATTAACAGTAAATCCAAGACCTCAGTTGCTTCTCTAAGCTACGAGCCAGTTCAAACGTTCAGCAGATTCGGATTCTCATAATGACAAAGTTCTCAGTAGAAATGAGAGATTATCAAACAAGGAAATAAAGTTCATAGTTTTCCTTGTGATATTTTGTATCAATCTTGTGGAACCAGAAATTGCTTTGTCATCAGAATAATCCTTCACCCATGAGTGAAGAACACTGTACTGAGAGTTTAGAGTATTAGACACTGTGGGCAACATATATTGAGTGTATTGTTTGCTAAAGAAGCATGCCATGCATAGCTGAAGATGAATAAAATTTTACATTTTCATCAATTGTCTTCTTACAGGTATTTATAATACGATTCATTTTACAGAATATGTTATACCAGATTTAGTAGATAGGCAAGCTCAATGCTGGCGTGTAGTTACAAGAATGGTCATACACAAGACGAATACAAGAAGCTGATTTAGACATGGCAAAAGGCTTGTATAAACCAAATGAAATCTTTGACTTGCAATTGAGGCCTTTTTACCTCTGATTTTCGGACAGTCAAGTCTCATGCTCAGAGTGAAGAGTCTCCGAGAATTGATCCTTTCTCGGCTTATTTCAGATTTTGGGAGCATTATAATAGACTTTGAAAAGCGAATAAAATAACATGATATCCAAGCCTGTTAACTGATTTTAAAAGCAAAAGTGATGTGGCTCTACCTTTCAGCTGGCAAAAGGGACCAATCACACCAAAGCCAGATTTCCAACTTGCTATAATACTGGGGCAGTTATACATTGGTGAGAGTATATTTTTTGGGCTGAAGAACTAAGCTAGCTACAATAGTGAGAATTCCCAACTTGTATCAATGAAAAATTGTGTTTTTATCATCAGTCTGAGGCAGTTGAGATTTAGGGCTTAATTTTGTTTGCGTAGAAGCAATAAGGTAGCCATATTGATGCTTTGAGTAACTCGTACGTTTTAAGGCAAAATTAAAATCTTTTGGAAAAAACTGTGTAGAATTTTTTATCATTGTGGATCATACTATATTATCCATTGCCTATTATGGAATCAAAGACAACCGAAACATAAAATAGGCCAACAAAATGATTCCAACAAGTCCAGTAATCACAAACTAACCAGGGGGTCCCCGCCTTTAAGCCTGACAACAGTTGCTCCAGCCTGGGCGAAACTAAGCAGGAGTTGATGAATCTCATCCTACGGGAGCAAAGAAAACAATCATTTATAAGCCCCCGGTTTCCAAAACCCAATTTCCGAAGGACCTGTTCCAAAATATGATTATAAAATGGATGTTTGAAAATTGAGGAATAGACCTACAAACCTGAGTCCGACTATGGTAACCAGCAGTCTTTCCAACATATAGCAATGTGGCTCCAGAGTGGACCATGTCCAATATGTCTGTGGAGACAAGGCGGTCATAGAGAACAAGATCAGCCGTCTGCATGACTCTTAATGCTTTTAATGTCACCAGCTCGGGGTCTCCAGGCCCTGTTCCCACCAGATAAACATTTCCCAGGCCTCCCTCTCCTCTTCTCTCTCTTCCCTCTTCATTGCTACTGCCCTGTTTTTCTCTAAGTAGCTGTAGCATTTGATGCAGGTGAGGCAGCTTCAAGGTAATGTCGTGTTCGTGTTCATGCTCTTCACTGGTAGGGGGTGAAGGCAAGCCCTGAGCAAATGTAAATGGGGAGAATTTGTGCGGTCTTTCTGTTTCTGTCAAGTGGATAGGCGAGATTCTTGCATCTGCTTTAACATTGAAATGGGATTTTATTCTTTGGATATGCAATTGGGTGCGTGGGATCTTATAGGTTGTGAGATAGTGCGTGGGCATAAAAGATGAGCATGCATGTTCATGCACAGTTACACGGGGGAGAGCAGCCATAGTTTGTGCAATGGTCGGCACTAGTGGCCTAGATTTCACCTTCCACAGGTTCTAATCGTACTCGACAAATTCAGCATACCAAAAATCAACAAGCTGAATAACAAAACCGTGTTGCCTTGTTCAATATATATAGCCCATCTCTGCACATATAAACCTCTTTAGTTGGTTAATGAGTTGGGAGGATGCAATCACAGCTCTTATAAAAACATGTAAAGGGCAAACTTCGTGACTGCTGGAGAAATAGAGATACAATTCAATAAAGCTTCTTCCTTGCACAATAGTCGGCGACTGGCTTTTGGAAATACCAAGAGACATAAATTGATAAAGCTCCTTCCTTGCGCAATGGTGTGTAAACGACTGTTGGAAGTAGGAAGAGCCAGTCCAATAAAGTTCATCCCTGGTTGGCCGTTGATTATTTAACATCATATGGAACATATTTGAGGTCAAATTTGAAGGATTTGTTTATTGATTTCTATTTATAAGTCCGGGTGCACTGAACCGTTCAGATTCACTACAGAGCGAACAATTTTATTTTATTCAATTACTTAATAGTGGGAGGTCTGGTATATGGAAAGAGCATAAAGATAAATTAAACAATTTTATTTTATTCAATTACTTAATAGTGGGAGGTTTGATATATGGAAAAGAGCATAAAGATAAATTAAACAATTTTATTTTATTCAATTACTTAATAGTGGGAGGTTTGATATATGGAAAAGAGCATAAAGATAAATCAAAGATGTTTGTTTGGTTTTATAGATTGTTTAGTCTAGTGGATGTAGAACATAAAGATAAATTAAAGATGTTTTTTTCTGGTTTTATAGATTGTTTTTTTGGTTCTATAGATTGTTTAGTCTTTAGTTCATTAAGGTTAGAATTGTAATGTCTTTCTAAGGAACCTTTCTCTAGACTGTTATTTTTAATAGTTGTAATGATGAAATTTGTATATTTATATTACTTTTTATTGATTTTGAGAGATGATTTAATTTACATATTTTAAATGATATAATTTTATGTGAAACTTAAGTTTATTTTCTTGAATTTTATATGTATAGGTGTGTTTTTCTATACATTTATTTATAATTCTATTTATCAATACATTTTTCATTTATGATAATATGTATAACTTCACACATATCTAGATGTTCATCTTTTATATAGTTGTGATTATTCACCTTCCTAAGGTCATTTATGTGGTTGACAAACTAATTTGTAGTTGTGGACTTGATCCCTAAAATTATAATTCAAATTCTAGTTTGGTCAACTCTTGCCTATTCTACGAGTTGTTGCGAGTCAACTAAACACATTTTGATGCAATTTGATGCTACGTGATTGTATTTTAAAGGCATTTAATTACATTTGTTTATCATCCTTTTACATCAAATCATTTTATCTCATATTAGAAGCATTCATGAAGTATTTAATAGAGAAACACTTCAACTTGGTCCATTAAGATGAATAACAAATTTGCATACATTGTTCTAGGGTGCTTACTTGTTATTTGTCAATCTTTTACACACATTCTTAGAGGTTGACCTTGGTGAACATGTCCTCTTATGATATAATGTTACTCCTCTAAAGTTATTTTTAAATATTATTAGTTTCAAATAGCAAAAAGAGGAAAATAATCAAATACAAATCAAGTGGGCCACAAGATAAAGGTATACACTAAGAAGATCATATTTGTAAACAACCATGCATGATCCAAAGCTTCTTATGAAAAAAAAAAGTTCAATGTCTTTTACCTACAACATGTATCTATGAGAGTATAACACCACTTGCCATATAACCATCAAAAAACATAGTTAGAAATACAACATATGTTATTCTTTTTTATGGAATATATACAAACAAAGACAAGATTCAAGAATAAAATCACTAGTGACATTCTTCCTTTACTCAAATAAACCTACAACCAAAGTCAACCAATCACTACATAAAACCATGTAGTGATATTTTCACCCAATCTTCCTCCTACAATTACATACCCATAAGAATAATACCACTCATACAAATATTAATATTTCATCCATGTTATTCCACTTTGGTAGCATCATGTTGCGAATGAAGATCATCATTAAAACAACACCACTTACTGCATAAAAATAATAAAATAAGATTTTTACCCATGTTAGTGTTGGATATTGCTAAGAAGTTTGTTGGAATGATGTGTTGTCATTGATGTCAACATATTCTTTTGTGTATTTTAGTGTTGCAGTCAGATTAAATGAGTTGGTTTGGCCAGTGTGTTGTGATTTAATGGGTTTTGAGATATGCATGTTTTGTTGATTTAGCAGAAGTTTCAATTGTCCGCATGCTGATTTGATCGAGTTATGAGGTCCAGTATTATGGTTGATATTTAGTTGTTCGTGTTATTCGGTATTCTCGTTTGTACTCCACATTGCTCCGGAATAGCATTATCTTGGTTTGTAGATTTGGCAGAGTATTAAGGACATTCATATGTGTCATCAATTCAGATGGTTTGTGATTTGGAAGTCCGCAAGTGAATTCTTCAGTTTGACAGTCAATTCAGCATGTGCTCTTGAGGTTCGATATATTGATGATGGAGATTCTAGTAAGTGATGATGTTGTGGTTGTTTCTGGTGTGATTCGCAATGCTTATGGATGTTTCTAGATCGGGTTCTATTCGTGTTGATGGTCTGCATTGATCGTTGTGTGCATTATTGATTATTTTCTTGATTTGGTGGTATTCTTTGTGTTATGCGATATTCTTGGTGATTGTAGCGTGTTGCGGATGTTCAAGGCGTAATTCTTGGCGAGGTTTCTTGGTTGCGGTATTGATTTGGGTCCAAATTATGTCTTAGTCAACATTGTTTTGGTCCACATGTATTGTTGTAGCATGTGAAGTTATTATTTTGCAATTTATGTTGAGGGTTTAGCCGATCTTTAAATATAGGTTGATGATTTGTATAAATATATGTAATATTCATTTGTGAGATGTATCTACATGTGCGAACATTGAATTGATCTTTCAATAGTAGAGGAGAAGTGTGAAAGAGTGTGAAAGTGTGTGAATAAGTGGAAAGAGCAGAGTTTGAATATTCGTGCTTAACCAGAATTGTAATCAGGCATTGGGAGATGCCATTTTCATAGTTCATGTAATCTGGATTGTTGTCTGAATTTTGTAAGGCAATAAGCCTTCCTCAGGGTTGTAGCCCTTCTTGTGATTTGAGTAGTGAGCTCTAGGTAGTGTTCCTGAATGCATGTGCATTACCCATTGTAATATTTACACTTACTCCTAACAAGGTATTATCTCATTGTGGGTAGGTTCCCACCGTGGTTTTTCCCTTAACTGGGTTTTCCACGTCAAAAATCTTGGTGTCGTGTGTGTTATTGATGTGGTGATTGTTTATGTAGGTTTATGTTTTCATTGTTAATAATCAGATATGAATTTAAGTTTGAGTTGTATAAAGTTTGAGAGTAAACTAATTCACCCCCCTCTCTCAGTTTGTTGCATTGTTTCCAACAATTGCTATTAGAGCTAGATCCTCTAAAAGAAGCTTGACCACTTGAGGAGATCTGGGATGGCAACCTTTGCTTTTAAGAAGGACAGTCTGAGGTTTGATAGAATGAATTACACTCTCTGGAAGAACCGGATGGAATGTCATTTGAGATGCATTGGTGAAGACTGTTGGAAGATTACTAAGAATGTATATAATGCTCCTCAGAATGGTCATACCACTCCGGATGAGATAAAGGAAGTTGAATTCAATATTAGAGCTAAGGAAGCATTGTTGAGTTCCTTGTCTGATTTTGAGATGACTAATGTGATGGATTGGCAATCTGCTCATGAGATATGGAAGAAGCTAGAGACTTTGTATGAAGGTGATATCCATGTGAAAGTTGCTAAGTTGTAGAGCTTGAAAGGAAAGTATGAAATGTTGAAGATGGGTGAAGATGAGAACATTACCTCCTTTATGCAAAAAGTGAATGAGCTTGTGTTAAACATTAGATGTGCTAGTGGAGTATTGGAAGAATCTGAGATTGTGTCTAAACTGCTAAGATCATTGCATCCTGCTTACAAGCACAAGGTTGTTGCTATTGAAGAAATCTAGATTGTGACTAATGTGACGAGATATGTTCGTTGGTAAACTTGTTGCTTTTGAGTTGAATGATTTTGGTGAAGTGATAAACATATAAGGCACTGAGAGCGGGGGGCTGAATTAGTGCAAGCAAAAACTTAATGAATCTGATAACAACTTTCACCAACTTGAAAATCAATAAGCATGCAAGAAATATAACCACATAAGCAAACATCCAATAAAGCATGCAAATTAAAACACAATGATTTTTCACGTGGAAACCCAAATGGGAAAAACCACGGTGGGAATTAGTATCCACAAAGATCTTCTAACTATAGTATAGAGATATGACTAGTTAAGGTCATACAATCACCCTGTTAGGGTCACACTCGATTAAGAGTGTTTTAGCCCGGTTAAGAGATATACAATAAGGCATGTTAGGACCCAAACTTGTTAGGAGCTACCCACATTACTGGGAATTACAAACACAAGATAATGTGTCACCTTGTTAGATAATTTCACCTTCAAACCTGTTAGGATCCTACCGCACCTTGTTAGGAGTGACCTTGTTAGAGGAAATTCTTGTTGGAACTATTAGGAAGACAACAAGTTCAACTGGTCTGAAGTTAGCACCTTTGTGCTTGATTAGATCCGCTTTTGCTCAGCTTCTATGATCGACTAAACATCAAAATCTAACTTCTTCTTCAATCGCACGATCAAATTCTCACTCTTGATCCAAAAAATCATACAATTTACATCACCTTATAAAGAACTTTGTTAGGTCGGTGAAGAACCTTGGAACAATTCCCTAGGTTCATTGAATCTAGTCACCTTTTACATTTTCCTGCTCATTAAACTTTTTTAATGTTGACAAAACAAGTCATAACTTAAAAGCATAACAATAAGTCTATCGGTTATCGATCAAACTAACTCTACTATACTGGTTCTCTGTTCTTCCAGATTGTGACTGGCAAATCAATCATAACTCGCTCAATACATTGAATCCATTGATGAGGTTTGTAACATAGGTGCATGTTTTTGTCTCCAACACTCCTGTAAAATTGCAATGTCTAACTATTCACCTATCGTCTATACTGATCGCCTGATCATCATTTTTTTCATGTTTACCAGTTGATAGCAACTTAGCAGTTTTGTTGTCTAACTGATTCCACTACCATTTAGGCTATACCGATAGGTCTAGATGACCTAGATGACTTAACAAACATGGTTGCCATCAATGACAACACAAATAAAGTCATCAAACAACCTATTACAACAATATCATCATCATCAAGCCAACAAACTCCCCCTTTGGCATTGATGGCAACACTTAGGAATTTTTTTGTCTAAGTGTCACATTACAACAATCAAGATGAGTTGAGTCATGACTCTACTGCAAAACTCCCCCTTAGTAATTACATGCTATTACAAAATTTTGACTGACTCCCCTTTTGACAGTTTGACAAAGGTAAGCAAATACATTTGAAACAAATGAATATAACACACCAAAATTTGCATTACCAAATGTATAAGAGTTCAAAAAGTTTACAATTACATTTTGAGAAAAAACATCAGCAAAATTAGTCTAAAAGACTTTCAAATCATTCTCCCATGTCTCCAAAAGAGTATATGTAATCTCAATATGTATTCAGACTTGGTATGCAATCTCTTCCATAGCATCAAGTGTACTCATTTTTGGTGTAGTCAAAATTGCCTCTATCTCTTTGTATCCTCTCTGCAAAAATTGTAATTTGGGAACTAGAAGAGTCTGTAACTCCTGCAATGATGTAGTCCTCTTAATCTATTCTACCTCATATGTCTTAAGCTTATGTTGTATCATTATGACCAATCTACCAAAAAATGTTGTTGAATCATTTAAGAGATCAAATGATTCACTCAAACTCTTTAGCTCCTACTGAGCTTCCTTCCTCTTCTTATCAATATCATCAAAAAACAAATGAAAAGTTGCAGATTGTAGAAAGAATTTTACCTCCATTCTTCAAGGCTTCTTTGATTTGGTCCACATTCATAGTAAGACCTTCTCTATCTTTGTCAATTGCCTTGATCAACATCTCAATCCTTTTCTTTTCATATTCCTTCTCTACATTATGTAGGGCAACTTCTCCAAGAATTTTCATTTGCTCCCTTGCTGATGTGACCAAGTGGTCCAGTTTTTCAATGGGAGTTGTGAGACTATCAGTATCAGTCTCTAGTAACAGACTGGAAAATATGCCAACTACAGTCTGTATGGTTTGATCTTCTCTCCTCTGAGCTCTCATCTTCTTCTTCTTGGCCTTGTATTGCATTGCAGATGCAATCTCCATCATTTTTGTTGGACTCAACATATCCATGTTTATTGGCCCTTGGATGCTCATTGTATCATCATCATCAATGATTTTCTTTGAAGTAAGTGACCATGGAGTCACTTTCTGCTCTTGTTCTTCTTCTTTTTGCTTCTCTTCTGCCTTCTGCAATGACTTTGTTGTTTGCTCAACATCTGTTTGCACACTTTCTTGTGTGTCTTTCTACATTTCATCATCTTTCTCTGGTGGCTTTGTGGTTTGCACATCATCAATTTGTGCATTCTCTTATGTCTTTGTCTTCTCTTCATCTTTATCGGTTGGAATATCTTTCGGTATCAATGGTTCTTTTACTGTAACAGTGGGAACTGATGTGGTGCCACCTTCTTGCTCTTTCTTCATTTGAGTATCAACCGATATCTCATCAATTTTAAACACATATGGTAATACACCTTCAATTACCAATGCTTCAGGGATATCTTCTTCCTCAGAAGATTCTATCATCTTCGGTTCCTCTTCTTTTTCAAGTCCTAAATTTTTTTTCAAAATTTCCTCAGTCTCAACTTGCACAGACTCGGACTCACCAACAAGCAATCTTGTTAACCTCTTTTTGGTTCTATATAATGGTTTTGAATTTGAAATAATTTCCCATATTTTTGCCTTGGTGGTTTTCGATTGTAAATGCATAAGTACATACTCTACTATTTCTCTATCCAGCTTAATTGCAGTCTGCCATCTAGCTTCCAATTTTCTATACAAAGAATCAAGTATCTGTCCTTGTAATTCAATAAATGCTTTGCTATAATGGTTCATAAACCAAACAACTGAATCCTCAATTTGTTTCTGCTCTTCCTCACCCAAAATGTTATAGTACTTATTGTGGTGGCCGGAAAAGTGAGATCAGGTGACTAGGACCTAATCCCACTTTTGCCAACACATTGGGAATACGAAAGAGCCTAGGGAGATAGATCACTTTGGCTACTTCTTGTAGGAAAGAGAGAGCCAAGGATTACCTCTTAAGGGTTCTATTCCTCTTGTTGCAAATGATGAGAAAAACTAGGGTTTGAATGATCAATTAGGCTAGGAGATAAAGAACGAAGCATGAATGAACTCATAATTGAACAAACTTACTGATCTGAAACTGAGATACTGAAAGCATGAAAGGGAGAGGATTCGGGATGTGTACCTGATTTTGCAAATTGACCAAAACCGACATGGACCAGGATGCCATGCCACTGTCATGTTTCTGCAGACAGGAGGCTGCAACTGAGACATTGCAAACTGGAGGTCCTGAGTCTGTAACCTGTCAAATTTGATTGCAGAATGGAGGGAATAGGGTGCCACACCCCTATCCTTCACGTATTTTAGCACTTCTGAGACTTCTGAGTGGTTTTGATGCCTTTTCCAAATCTAAAACTGCTTCTGGATGCTTATTTCTGTACCTGCAACTGAAAAGGGAAGGTTTGGGTGGCTATATAAGGTTTTGCCTTAGTCAAAACCCTGTGTTGGTGATTTTCACCTCCACAAATAGCCGATAATATACTGAAAATGTGTATGCTAGAACCTTGTGTGTATGCAAGATCCTACAATGAAAGTAAACAATCTAGAGCAACCCTAAAAAGTAAACCCTAAATGCTTGTAATTGACAAAGTAAATGCTCTAAATCAATGAGGCAAAGTGATCTAAAGAATGAATGTAAATATGCAAATTGATGTAAAGAAGCTCATACAAAGACATGAAAATAACAAGAAATCATACCAATCCCCAAGGGAGAGATATTGCCACTAGATCTCCTAATATTCTTCAATGTCTTCAAAGCTCCTAATTAATGATGAATGCTTGATGAAATGTTGTTGAATGTCATTTAATACTCCACTTAGGCTTCTCTTTCACTACATAGAAGGCTCCTTATGCTTGCTTTGCTGAAAATTCCTTAGATTAGATGGATCTTAGTTGCCTTCAAATGAAGAAAGAGAGCTCTTTTGTATGAAACCCTAGATCTTAATTTCGACTTAATTCCGCCTTTAGGCCGACCTAGGAATTGAATTTCCTGCCAATCTTTTGGGGTTAAGCATTTTAATATCATAGAATTGTGCTCCCAAAATTTCGGGAAAAAAGTCGAGGATCATGGCGAGAACGCACATGGTCTGACCAACTTTTCACCAAATTTTCAGGGTTGTTAGATATAATGATATTAGAGCGAATCCCAAAGTTACAACTAATTTTGAGGTGTTTTTATATGCGAAATCGAGCCTTAAAGGTTGAAATAGGACATAATTAGGGTTTATGATTAAATGATTTATTGGAGGAATAAAATAAAATGGGGCACGCTTAGGGTAAAGGGCCCAATTTTATAATGTGTGAAGTGATGAAATAAGACTTTAGATTTAATTTAATTAATTAATTAAATGCTTAAAGGGAAATGATAATGCAAGATGCAAACACACTAAGGCAAGTGCTAACCTAAGCGTGAAATTGTACCACCCTAGCAAGGGTGTGCAATTTATGACACTACACTTATGTACACCAACCAATACACCATACTTCCTTATATTACTTAACAATTTCTCAAGAGAAGTAGTTTTAGTTACATGTGGCTTAACTGATTTGATAGTAGGTGCACCAACTACTTTAGGTTTCTTACCACTTGCCCTTAATTCTTTCTTACCACCTCCTGATTCGGTTTTCGCAGCCTCTTCCTCTGCTACAGCCTTAAAAACTCTTTGTGCTTGTTCTTTCTTCCTTTTTCCTATAGCTTGTGTGACTTTAGGTACTTGAGGCTCAACTTCCTTTTCTTTTCTCCTTATTTGTATCTTTGGAGGAGGAGGGGGCTTCTCCTTCTTGACATTTGCACTCCTAGTTTTTCTATCGGTGGAGACATTAGAGGTTCCTGCCTCCTTTCTTCAAATCTAGTTCTTTCTTCATCAATGACCTCCTTTGTGAAACCTTGTGCAATAGAAAATTCCTCAACCTCTTTCCTGACCTTTTTGGCCACTACCGATTTGGCCAATTCAGCACCTGTAATGATTTCTCTTTGAATGTCCCAAACCTAGGTACATTAGGATCTACCAATTTAGATAGGAGGTGGTCAGCATAAATAATCAAGATGTCTTCTTCTACCTCATACCCCATATACATGACCCATGAAGTCCTTGGATCTGCAGCCTCCATCTTTCAAGTATCGGTATCAACCATAAAACAAATGGAGTCTTCATACCTTTTTAATACATGCTCCGGTATCCTCTCTTTGTTATGCATTTTTTTTGGAATTCCTTGAAATAACCCCAAATCGTCTTAGGGAATTCATTCCCAAGCATCTTAATGTTGTTCTTGATCTGTAAGAGTGACGGTGTATCCACAGACCATTAGATATCCCCTATATCGAGAAAATAATTTTGATAATAGAAAAACAATCCAATAATCAACTGACCAAACTTGAACTTTTGTCTCTTGTCCTACTTGATTGATTCAAGATTCAACATCAGTTGGGCTCTCAAGGCCTCTTCTAGGTCATAATCAACATTGTCTTTCAACATTCGGTAAGCTGTGTGGATAACAGCTCTGAGAATGTTATTCATCCGGCTCGAATGATATACTATGTAACTGATGACCATGGATGCAAACTTCACTTTTGGATCATCTATATCATTCACCGTCATGTTACGACCATCCCACTTTGACTTTGTCAATCAGATAACCTCATCCTTTGTAATTGATCTCAAGACAGGGACTTCACCAATTTCCCATAATCTGGTGACAACATGGATGTCTTCTTTAGTGATCTTGTGTGGTCTATTTAACCACACAAACTGATCGTGGATCCTGCTCAGAACATATCTCACATGCTCTTCTTCAAAATCATTTAGAAAGTTTATAGCATGATGAAAACCCTTATCAGATATCCTTCTGAATTGATCCTTTATCAAACCTTCTTCATCACATAGTGTTAAGTATTGATTAAAGAAGGCAAATGTACCCAAATCCTCCAGTTTGCAATGGATGTATGATATAATATCCTCAACATGTAAAACTTCGTAGGGCACGCTGGATAGGGCTCCAGCTGGATTTGTCTCTGTGGACTTATGAGGACGTCTCTTAAAGTTCGATCAAGGTATTTTGGTAATATCAACAATATGTGGTGTATCCATTGTGAAAATTCAAACAAAGATTCAAATTCATAGAGAAATACCTTTAAACTTCTTTGCAACTAGGGTTTTTGGTCTGAATGCTCTTCCATGTTTTTGTCGCTCTTCAAATGTGCTCTTGAAAATGCTAAGTGAAAAATGAGACTATAAAACACCTTTTTATTTGCCTTTTACCAACTGCATTTAATGCTAAACTGGTTGAACATACCCTAATCACCGTTCAACCCTAAAACTTGCTACCAGTTTACATATCACATCCAATTTACCAGTTTGAGATGTAACGGGTTCAAAATCACTTCATAACATCATATTACATCAAAACATGCATATTTGACTTACCGCACATCATTTAGGGGGTCTAGAAATGGATATGACAATATGCTCCCCCTAAGCTTCATACATAGCTTAGTTTATCAGTGAGAGATTTTCCACACCAGGTGAAGAATTGGAGTCCTTTGATGGTTTCTCCTCACTTTTCTTCCTCCATATCTTATTCATCTCACTTCTAATTTCTTCCACATCTACCTTCTTCTTTCCTTTCTGATCAACAAACTGATTAACTGATTGGTTCATTCTAGCTCTGCAAAACCTTGCAATATGTCTCAGTTTGTGACAGTGGAAACATGCCATTCCAGATACTCTCTAGGGTCCAGCATTGCCTCTATCAGTTCTTCTCTGACAATTCATAGCCATGTGGCCATAGTTGTGACAGATTGAACATGTCACATTCCATCTATTCTCCATTTCATATGGACTAGACTGGTTCACATAAGGTCTCTTCCAAGCAGGGTTCCTCTGGTCATTGTAAGATCTCTTCCATTCACCATTAGACTTCTGATTCATGTAAGATCTTTGATTGTTCACTCTTGACCTGCACTCAACAACTCTATGCCCATACTTGTTGCAATTGAAGCAATATCCATCAAAAGTACTAGGCTTATATCCTTCATATGCATTGTGTCTATATCCATCAAAAGTATTGGATCTACTTCTACAAACATTTGTAGTATGACCTACCTTATGACAGTTAAAACATGCTCGTTTGTAGGTTCTCTTACCGGTGTTCTTCTTGGTCTTTGGTGCAGATTTGGCTTCATGCATGGTGTCCTTGGTACCAGATGGCTCTCCTTGTTCAAAGGTTGTGTATCCCAAGCCATGTGTATCTCCGTTCTGCCTTTGTGTCTGAGTTTTCTCATCAAGAATAACAATGCTCTTATTGAATTTAGCTAGCAACTCATTTGCATCAACCAACTCCTTGGTAAGCTCCTCATTCTTATTTGTGAGACTTTCTCTAAGAGACATAGCCATGTCTAGATCAGCTTGTATTTCCTCTTTCTCCTCTCCTTCCTCATGAAGATGTGCATGCAGGGTACCAATCTTATGGTTCAGCTTAAAGATCTCATGGTCCTTATCTCTTATTTTGTCTTCAGTTGTCCTCTTGGCTTCCAACTCTTGGCTCATCCTGATGGTAAGGGCTTCCAACTCTCTCCTCAGATTTGACTTTTCATTATTCACCTTTTCCACTTCATTAGACAAGGCATCAATGGTTGCTTCCTTAGATGAACTGTTTTCATTGAGCTCCATCAACTGTTCAGCCAACTCTCTTCTCTTAGCCAATGAAGCTTTGTACTTGACCTTTAGTTCATTAAGGGATTGTTTAGATTTTGCAAGTCTGTTTTAAAGCTCTATGTAACTCAGTGAACCTTCCCCCATGTTAGCCTTAGAGATCCTTCCCAAGCGGTCAAACCTTAAGGGAATTAGGCTCTGATACCAATTGATAAACTTATAAGGCAATGAGAGGGGGGGTGAATTAGTGCAAACAAAAACTTAATGAATCTGATAACAACTTTCACCAACGTGAAAATCAATAAGCATGCAATAAATATAACCACATAAGCAAACATCCAATAAAGCATGCAAACCATAACACAATGATTTTTCACATGGAAACCCAAATGGGAAAAACCATGGTGGGAATTAGTACCCACAAAGATCTTCTAACTACAGTATAGAGATCCGAACGATTAAGGTCATACAATCACCTTGTTAGGGGCGCACCCGGTTAAGAGTGTTTTAGCTCGGTTAAGAGCTATACAATAAGGCCTGTTAGGACCCAACCCTATTAGGAGCTACCCACGTTACTAGGATTTACAAATACAAGCTAATGTGTCACCTTGTTAGAGGATTTCACCTTCGGACTTGTTAGGATCCTACCGCACCTTGTTAGGAGTGACCTTGTTAGAGGATTTTCTTGCTGCAACTATTAGGAAGACAACAGGTTCAACTAATCTGAAGTTAGCACCTTTGTGTCTGATTAGATCCGCTTCTTCTCGGCTTCTATCACCGACTAAACATCAAAACCTAACTTCTTCTTCAACCGCACGATCAAATTCTCACACTTGATCCATGAAATCATACAATTTACATCGCCTTATAAAGAACTTTGTTAGGTTGATGAAGAACCTTGGAACAATTCCCTAGGTTCATTGAATCTAGTCACCTTTTACATTTTTCCGCTCATTACACTTTTCTAATGTCAGCAAAACAAGTCATTGTATACACCTAAAAATGGTCTGAAGATAATTAATTAAATAAGCAATTAGTTAATTAAAACTCCTTCCTAATTTAATTGAATTCATTAGGCAATTTGATTAAATTCTCCCTTTCATCTACTTATTAATAAATCTAAGGATTTATTTAATAGGTTCATTTCAATAGTCCCATTTGATTAATTAATTCAAATTAATTAATCTTCCCCCCCATTTAAATTCAATTCTTCTAATCCCCTAATTAATTAAAACAAATCAATTTATGAGTTGTTGAGAATTAATTAGTCTTTTCCTATTATTTGAATTTTTAAATTCAAATCACCCACATGCCTCCTAACTTCTAACCACCTAGCCTAATCATCCCTCTAACTTAACCCATTCCACGTAACCTAGGGTTTAACCAACCCTATCCTATCTTGCACATCCTAACCTCCTTATCCTAACCTCCTATGGTGTGGATATTTTCTTCTTGAGACACATGGCACTTTGGCCACATGTCTCCTCTCTTGGACACTTGTCCTTTTATGAGCAAAGCTCCTTGACACTTGCCACTTGCCACCACAGAGATGACAAGTGTCTCTTCCTCCAACCTCTTCTTCAACCTCCTTCAATTTCACTCTTGATATCTTTAGACTCAATCTTGACCGTTGATTCCTGCCACCTTACCCCTGGCCTTGGAAATCCTATAAATATCCCCCATTTTGGAGCACAAAGGATCCCATCTCATTTTCATCTTATGAATTGTTACTATAGGCATATCATTTGAGCATCATTGTTATAGGCAATTGCATCTTAGATTTAGCTTAATTTGATCATTTTTCTAGCATAATTGTTGAATCATGTAGATTAATCAATCTCTTTTCTATCTTAATTGCATCATCATCATAGCTTAATCATGCATATCATTAGCTTAACTAGTCTCTTGGATCAATCTAGCCTAATCAATCTCATCTTCGCATATCATCATCATTTCAAATCCTTCGTCTAGGTGTAGTCAATTCACTGGGATTGCTTATCCACATCTGAAAGCAAATCCATACTCGCATCTCTTAGGAGGTGATAGGTTGCTTTGTCATGGTTCATCTTTGTTTTGCTTCTTATTTGCTAACCATGATTGTAATGATCTATTGAGTGTTTTGTGTTGGAGCTGCAAGTATCACACTTCACAGGCACGACATTTTGGCGCCCACCGTGGGGCCGGAAATCTCATTTTTGGCCTCTCAAGCATCATCAAATCTTCATTTCTGGTCAGGTCTGAATCAAAATATTGTACGAGTTCCTTTTCAGTCTCGTACGACCTCCTTTGTGCACTTAGACGAGAATTCTTTCTTACTCATACGAGATTTTAAGGATATTGAATTATCGTACGAGCTCCATTTCGCACTCGTACGGTCATAGAAGGATACTCGTACGATCAGGTAAATAGTGCCGTACGAAATTTTACTTTTGTGTTTTTAAAGCAGATTGCATTTTAGGGTTTTCAATGCTTCAATTTGATTATTACTAATGCTAACCTTGGTCTGTTTGTGAGTTTTTTGATAGCCTAACTGGTTTTTGCAGGACGATTGTCGAAGATTACGCTTTTCAAAGCTTCATTTCACCAAAACACATCATGACTACTAATGCATCTATTTTGTAGGTTGCCTAGGAGGATTCAACCAAACTTTATGTCTTCTTTAAATTTTCTAGGCACACTTGTTTTTGCTAATGGAAATGAACAATCATGTATTATGTGTTTTGATGATAGGCAAGTATGCTCTCACCTTTCTTAGGTGATCAGAAAGCTAGACTCATCTTTTTCTTTCATTAGTGCATATCTTTAGTGGGCCTACCCTCCCGAGGAGCTAATAACTCTAAGCCATTAAGGCCGGCGAGAGGGGAACTACCCAAGTGGGAACGGCTAACACCAAGTACTCCAACCCACTATAAAATAAATCTGATTTGATGAAAATCAAGTCAACGACAGTGCTCGGGAATAGCTCTCCTTCGTACCTTCGAGTATATCAAACCTTCATTTTCAAGGTTGGGAGACCTCTTAATTGAGTTTATACCCCAACACGCCGAACAGATCCCTTACAAGTTTTGAGTAAAATTAGAAGCTACCCGATTCACCTCCGAAAGGGTGATAATCTTTGTGCAAGAGAGATGGTAACTCTCCCAAGACAATTGCCATATCGTGCCCCCATTAGCATTTGGAGTCGGATAATACGGCGTTGAGAATCCATTGCGTGAGACTCAGCGGCCATATTCTGATTAGCTATTTGGGTGTGTACCTAAGCTTGCAAGCAAAGGTTTTCTCTCTCAACCAACTTTCTTAGGTAGCGTATTGTGCTTGAGGTCACTTATCATGTCGCGTGTTTGTTGTGTCTTCATCCTCGAAACAAGAAAATCAGACATCTAAAACTGGAAAACAGAAGCAAAACATCAAACTTCAATGATCAAAAATTTGTCCAAACAACATTTTTTACCTCTGTTCTATCTTGAGTCATATGAGCTTATGTTTTGTCATACGAGCCTTCTTGTTTGTCGTATGGTTTAGAAAGTCTTGTCGTACGAGCCTTCTTGTTTGTTGTATGGTTTTAGAAAGTTTTGTCGTACGAGGCCTCTGGTTTATCATTTTGCTCAATGGGAATTGTCGTATGAGCTTGTGCTTTGTTATATGAGATTATTGATTTGTCATATGGGCCTGTATGTATTATCGTCTGAAGCTGCTTAAACTGTCATACAAATTTCTATCTCTATTGGTCCAGATTTGTCTTCTTGCACATCTTTTTCAGGTCTGTCATATTTGCTCAGTCAATTTACAGTGATCATAAACACCTGAATATCTGTCATTTTATGCTTGGATTGTCTTATTGGTTTACTTGGTCAAGTTATCATTTGTCAAATCGGATTCTAAAGCTAAACACCTCAAGATTTTCAAGTACTCACCCTCAGCAAGTTCAAGATCTAAACATCTCAAAGTGCATCATCACCCTCTTTGATAAACTGATCACTCAAAACATGGTTTGTCATTAGGATCTATCATCCTCTATCACAAACCTACAATGTTTGGTTAGGATAACCTTGTCCCACATCGTAGGATATATCATTCCTATTGGACTTGGTTTTTATCAAATTATCATCATTGCACTCCAAAATCGAAGATCGAAAAACTTGCAAACTTTCAAACACTTGAATCATCTTTTCATGTCATATTACTTTATCACATTTACATTGACAATTGATCACTTATCAAAACAACTTTTTGACAATTGAATCCTAGCACAATATCTAACACACGTGTATGCTTGTTCTAACCAGGGCTCAAAGATGAAAGATCGCAGAAACAAAAATAGAAACATTAGAAATAACTGAAGATTATAGAATCATGGAACACAAAGATGAAATACAAGTTGAAGAAGAAATAACAAAACAAAATATCAGAGACGTCAAAAAAGATCCTCAATTCGATAAATTTATGCAAAAATTATTAGAGGGAGAAAAAGAAAAATATTTCCTAATGTTAGCAAAATATGGTGCTATACTCCCCCAAGATTTTGATGTGAATAAATTGACACAAAAGAAAAGTGGCCCTTCCCTAATAACGAACAATACAAGGATATTTTTGGTCTCAAAATGAATGACACGTCAATTCTTGGTAACATCGGAACCAATGAGGAAACTTACATTCCCAAAAGAGATGACGTAGAAATTCTAAATAACTTTCAATCCAATGAAGATACAAGAAGGAGTAGAGATGATACAAGAAGAGATCTAGATCCTCCTAGAATGCAAAATCATGGTTATGCAAGAACAAATCATGCTGATAATCCTATCACAACTCTCACACAACAAATACAAATACTGCAAACACAAATTCAAGATATGCAGAGAGGAAATGTTAGAAGATACTCACTTCAAGAAATATGTCCTTATCCATTTGACAGAAATCTAAACATGATACCGTTTCCTATAGGTTGTGAAACTCCTAGATACAAAAAATATAATGGAAACACTGATCCCCAAGATCATATACAAGAATTTTGCACAATGAGTGTGGAGTTTGCACATGAGGATACCTATTTTATGAGATTATTTCCGAAAAGCTTAACTGGACTAGCTATGGAATGGCTCTCCAAACTTCCACCTGGAATCAGATCATTCTCAGAATTGGTGGATAAGTTTGTTTCACAATACTCTTACAACATACAACATGAAGTAACAATACTAGACCTATGTAATGCCAAACAAAAGAGTGGAGAACCTTTCATGACATTTTTACAGCGATGGAGACAGTTAGCTTCACGATATCCTCATACAGTGCCAGAGTATGAAAAATGGACATATTCATCGACAACCTAAATGATCAAATGAGCTATTATCTAAAAATGTAAGAAAATCAAAGTTTCAGAAAGATGATTGATAATGGAATCAGAATGGAGGAAGCCATGATAAAGAAAGATGAGTTGAAAATATACAAAGAAGGAGTCCATCCTCCTAACAACAACAATAACAACAACCACAATTATAAGCCAAAGTTTTGGAATAGAAATCATAATGTCATCAACGATGGAATAGTGGATAACAACAATGTGAAACCAAAGCAACCGGTTTTTAATTTATCCACTCACTCAACAGCGGCTCAGCAAAACAACCATCACCAAAAAGCAACTATCAAAAATTTCTTTCGAAGGCAATTTACAAACATTGGTGAACCCCTCGGGTCAGCACTAAAGACACTTCTCGCAAACAAATTGATTACTTTACCAGAAGAAAGAAACTACGAACCTCAAGTAAAACCCCCTTGGTGGAATAATAATCATTATTGCGATTTCCATCGAAACAAGGGCATCACACAGATAATTGTCAACGGTTGAAACATGTCATCCAAGATTTGATTGATAATGGAGTAATAACTGTGGATGGACATACAACAAACTAATCTCATACAAATTTTAAAACTCTGCTTCCAAACTATGAGAAAGGTGAATCATCAACAACAAATAATGGTAAGGGTAAAGCGAAGGTAAACTATGCTCATACATATGATAATGTGGTAAATGTGATTGTAGTTAAAGAAAAGCAAAATCAAGAACCTGCTCATGCTATCACAAGAAGCAAAGCTAAAGTTGTTTTGTCGGGTCCTACAACAAACACGTCCTCCACTGCAAAACAATACAATCTAGTGGATCAATTGCATAAAACACTTGCACAAATATCCATCTTAGAACTTTTAAAGCTTTCACCTGCACACAAAGAAATTCTTGAATGAGCATTAGTAGATACAACAGTGTCTAAAGATCTGGATATAGATCAATTCCAAACCATGGTGGGACACCTCACAACCCCTCACTGCTTATCATTCACTGAAGAAGATGACATGTCCTTGCAACATCCCCATAATGCTCCCTTGCATATCGAAGTCATCATTCATAAGACGCGAGTTAAACGTGTCCTAATAGATGGAGGAGTTGGCTTAAACATTTTCTCTTTGAGTCTAGTCCGTGTTCTAGGTTATTCAGAAGATGCAGTTGATCCCCGAAAAAAGACCACCATTAAAGCCTATGATGAAGAAGAATGTTCCTCTAAAGGAATTGTGATGTTACCCATCAGAGTGGAACCTTTTACAAAAAGACACAACATGCCAAGTTCTAGACTTGGACTTATCATACAACACACTCTTGGGAAGACCCTAGATACATGACATACAATTTGTTCCATCAACATATCATCAGTGCTTAAAGTTTCCCTACAATGGGCAGGAAATCACGATCTCAGTAGATTCAAATCTATTTCAGTATTGTAGTAATCTCAAACCAACTCAAGAAGTCATTGTTCCTCATAATAGGGAGGCATCATCTTCAAACACACAATCCAAAGAAAAATCATTTGCCTCAATTTTGTCAAGTATGGAAAAACAAATGCAGCTAAGAGATTGAGGGAATGGAGAATATTCAATATCACAATTACCACTTTCTCCTAAATCCTTTGGAAAACCATCAAACTCTCAACAACAACAAATTGTAAAACATCTTCTAATATTTGATGGAGCATTTGTTAGTGTTGGGACCTTATCAGAGGAAATAGAAGACAAAGATGTACTACAGTGGCTATACAAGGACGAAGAATTTCAACCAAAGATCAACAATGTCCGCATACCTACAAAAAAGTATGGAAAAAAATTTAACATTCTCAGAAAAATGGGATACACTAGAATAGGTCCTATAGGAAAAAGAAAAGAAGGTATCTCAGAACCTATTCAACCTCATACTCAGCAGGCTACAACCAAAACAGGCTTAGGGTATGGACAAGTCACTCTACCAGAAGACACATCTTTTAGACAACAACAAGAGGAATATGAAAATAGAAAAGAACATCTGGAAATTGAAAGAGAAGAAACATCAACTAAGCAACAAGCACAAGCAAACATGAAATGGGAAAAGAAGCAAGCTTCAAATCAACAGGAAACTAAAAGCACCTCTCAAGGAACCTTAAATCTCAATCAAAACAAAAATGAACCTGGTACTAATCAAGGAGAGCTCATAGCAAGGTTGACAAAACTCATTCTCAGTCTTGAAGAGGTTGAATATGAAAGAAGAAAAGATATAGCAACAAAAGCTGAAGAAACAAATCAAATACTATATGAACAAATCTGTAGATTGCAGGCTGCAAGTGATATAGATTCTAATGAATGGGAATGGGATTCCTATCACTCTAAAGAATCAGCTGAAGAAAATATCTTTGAAGAAGATGTAGGAGTCGATGTAGTTCACACGTATGCAGGACAAACATTAGGAACTAGCTCACTTGAATTAGAATCACATTCAGCTGACTTGGACTTAACCAAGGATGATCAGGTGCTTCTCATGTGAGGTCATTCTAATGAGAGTACCGTTCTAGACATCAACATACATATTGAAAAGTTTGACATGTCTATCATGACCCTTGATACCCTTGAAACATCCCAACCTGAGGACCCCTTACCTCTAATCTACCCTGAACTTATTGATTGGGAAAATGAAGGACATACCGCCATTGATACCTTTTTGAATGACCATTCCATATCCGTATATCTTAATGCAATCGAACCCGCAACAACTCTCACCAGGAATTTCAACAACACATCTTATAGTCAAGTAGGTGCCTAATCTCCTAGTCACAAAAAGGAAAATAAAGAAAACAATATTAGGTCTAATGTTGAAAACCATTTCTTGGCAACATTAGATTAGGAAAAAGTAAAAAGAAAGGATGCATCTGACGATGAAAACCTCCTCGAGGTGCCAGAAGATGGGAGATTTGACACTTTACCTGAGTACTACCAAGAAAGGTCATCAATTTTGATCGAACCAACATAGGCAGTTAACATTGGGACAATAAAGCAACCAAAGATCCTACATCCAACAACTTCTCTGTCAGAACAAGAAATGCCACAATATATGGAATTATTCAAATGAAGGCAAATCAATTTCACCTGGTCATATGCCGATATGCTGGGGTTGGATCCAAAGCTTATTATGCATCACTTAAATGTTAGTCCAGGAGCCAAACCAGTTAAACAAAAATGAAGGAAAATGCATCCACTTATTGTTATTCTAGTCAAAGCAGAACTAAAAAAATTATTGGATGTAGGATTCGTCAGACTTGTAGCACATCCTCAATGGGTATCAAACATCGTTCCTATTTCAAAACTAGATAAAAGTATCAGAATATGCACAGACTTCAGAGATCTTAATAATGCATGTCCAAAGGATGACTTTCCTTTTCCTAACATTGACATCATTGTAGATTTAACTATTGGACACTCCATGTTTTCTCTAATGGATGGTTTCTTCGGATACAATCAGATTAAAATAGCACTTGAAGATCAAGAAAAGACAGCTTTCACATGCCCATGGGGTACTTTCTGCTGGAACGTCATGCCTTTTGGACTAAAGAACGCAAGTGCTACATATCAGAGAGCTATGACAACAATATTCCATGACATGATGCAAAGATTCATGGAAGATTATGTGGATGACATCTTCGCCAAATCATACAATAGAGAAGAACATATAGAAATACTAGAAAAGATCTTTGACAGGTTAGAACAGTACAAGCTATGACTAAATCCTAAGAAATGTGCCTTTGGTGTCACTTCAGGCAAGCTATTGGGATACATTATTTCAGCGAGAGGTATCGAAGTAGATCCAGCTAAGGTCAAAGCAATCATGGAAATGACATCTCCCATGAATATCAGTCAACTAAGATCACTCCAAGGAAGACTACAGTCAATCAGAAGATTTGTTGCTCAACTAGCAGATAAATGTCAACCATTTAATCATCTATTGCACAAAAATGTTCATTTAAAGTGGGACCATCAATGTGAGGATGCATTCAACAAGATCAAGGCCTATCTCATGCAACCACCTGTCCTAATGTCACCAATTCTAGGAAATTTGTTATTGCTCTATGTATCGACCACTGAAGTATCATTAGGAGTTCTGCTTGCACAATAGAATAATGAAGAAAAAGAACGATCCATCTACTACATCAATAGAACACTAGTGGGATACGAGCTCAACTATTCACCAATAGAAAAAGAATGCTTGGCAATAGTTTTTTCTTCTAAAAAATTGAGACACTATCTACTATCTCACTCCATCAAGTTGATAGCTAAAATCAATCCATTGAAGTATTTACTCAGCAAGGCAACATTAACAGGACGACTAGCAAAATGGATCATGATCCTAAGTGAGTTTGATATTGAGTATGTTGACATAAAATCTATAAAGGGACAAGTCATTGCAGACCAACTAGCCGAGGCACCACTTCAAGATGATCGTCCTTTACACATTGAGTTTCCCGATGCTGATATCCTAACAGTCACAACAAAAACATGGCAATTATACTTTGATGGTTCATATACACAGCATGGACTAGGAGCAGGTATTTTATTTATCACACCACAAGGTCATACAATTCCAAAAGCATATGTTGGCATTCTATACTCTTATGAGAATAGTTGATGTTGTCATTGATGGCAACCAACTGGCATCTCATCGGCAATTGGTTTCCACATGCCCGACATCACAAACTTCATACACTAGCGGACACCGGCACTGACAGGCACTTCACTGACATTCAGATTACATCGGCAACAAAGCATACCAACACTCTAGCCAACATGGGATAAAGCTTTTGTTTATATGAATTGTTTTGTAATCTAATTATCTTTTGTAAGTCGACATGGTATATTGTAAAAGACTCATATATGTATGAGACCTTATAAGTCATTTTGATATGAGAGAAAGAGAGAGATAAGGAATTGTGATGTCTGATGAGACAATTTTGTATAAGGTGATATAGTTGACAACAAAGGTTTGGGTTATTGACTAAGCTTAAACCGGTACTGAACCTGGCATGAGAGATGTTGTTTTGAGCAGTACATTGTATTGGATTTGATAATCCACTTTGTAGTCAGTGTGACTCTTTATTGAGCAGTGAGCTCTAGGCTGTTGGCCTCCCTGCATGTGCAGGCCCCTCATTGTAAGTAGTATTTATTCATTGGCTAGTGAGTAAATTTGTGGGTCACAAATCCCATCGAGGTTTTTCCCACATCGGGTTTCCTCGTTTTGTTATGGTGTGTTTCTATGTTGTCTCTATTATTTCTATTTATTACAATAATTCTTATTTACCGGTACACTTTTTGGGATGCAAAGTTATTAATAAGTTTAAATATTCTGCTAACCGGTTAGACACTGATTCACCCCCCTCTTAGTGTATTTGGGACTTTCATTGAATCTAACAATTGGTATCAGAGCATGGTCCTCTATTTTCAAAAGCCTAACAGCTTGAGGAAGATTCTGACACTGGTACAGATGGAGAACTTAAGAAAACAATTGGAAGGAGCTCTTGAAGATTTTGATGCAGAAAAATTGAAGAATATCAAACTTAAAGATGATCTGAGGATTGCACAGGAATTCATTAAAGGACTTCAAGGAACTTTGTTATAGCACAAAATAAAAGAAAAGAACTTCATGAGAAGATGCAGAATGATGATGATGAAAAATAAACTCTTAGAGACATTGCAAACAAGTTGAGACAAGAGAATAGTAACATGAAGAATGAAATGCAAGATATGACTATGAGGTTATGTAAGGATATTGAAGATAGGAAGAAGAATGAAGAAGACTTGGCTAGGAGACTTAATGATGCTGGAAATGAAAATCTGAGACTTGGTCATGAAAATGATATGCTAAAGATAGATCTGATTCACATGCAACATGATAAAGTTGAGCTTGTGAGAAAAGTTGGAATTCTGGAAAATGAGTTGGCTACTGCAAATAAACACAAAGACAAATTCAAGAAAAGTTCAGAAGAACTTGATGGCATGCTTAAAAGATAGAAACCTGATGGAGATACTAATGGACTTCGATTTGAGCATGGAGAAAATTTCGGTACTGCAAACAATCAAGATTAGAACAAACCGGTAAGACAACCTAATGCTTATAAATTTAATGGCAAATGTTTTAATTGCAACAAATATGGTCACAGAGCAAATCAGTGTAGATTTAGAAATAATCAGAATATGAACTCACCCACCGGTCAATGTTTCAAATGCAACAAAGTTGGTCATAATTCAAAAAATTGCAGAATGAATGTGAAATGCTATGTTTGTGGAAGATTTGGGCATTTATCTAAACAATGCAGATCACAAACCGGTCAAGGATATGGAAAGGCTATTTAGAAGAATAATGTAACTTGTTATGCATGTAACAAGATTGGACATATTGTTAAATTCTATAGAAGCAAGAATGCACGACAAACAAAAAAGGATTTAGTTTGAAGGGCAAAGAAAAGGTAGATGAAGTTAAGCAAGAATTTTCAAAACAATGGATTAAGAAGAGTGATCAGAGAACTGATGAAACTATCTTTGCACCGGTAGAACAGAGTAATCCTCCATCGACAGGATATTCTTCATCTAACTGAGGAATAATCCTTAGGGGTTATTGCAGCAAGTTGAAAATCATGCATTCTACCCTTAGTTGATGGTGAGAAGATAAATTTCTTCTTTACCGGCGGATGTGTTAAGTTTTCACTTAACTGGTGAGCATTTAATGCAGTTTAAAGAACCTTTTTTGGCTATAAAGCATCGGGAAACCCTCATTTCGAACTCACCGAGCATTCAAATGATCAAAGAGCGTGAAATTGAGCAAAGGCATTCTAAGGCGAAGCTATGAAGTATTTTCAAGCATTCATAATTTCGGTTTAGAGGTATTTTTCTTTGAAATGGCTTCCTCATCTTCTGTTCCAGAGTTTATTTCGAACCCTAGCATTGTGGAAAATGTTAAACACCCTAGACCCGTATTCAAGATTATCCCCGAGATTGTGAAACAAGATGACTCTATAGGAGCTTTTTCAAAAATACCAAAGGGTGTAGCATTTGCAGAAGACCCTAGAATTTACATACATTGCAACATAGAAAACCTAGGGACTGAGGAGTTGAAGAAAATGTTTAATGAGGTCATTACTGATGAACATGGTGTGATCAAACCCGAACATAAGGTTGTGGAAAATTTAGGTTTTGTAGAGATTCTGAACATTCTTTAATTTCAAAAGGAAGTGTTCAGACTTGTATTAAGCAGAGTCCATGGAGAATTCATGTGGTTAGAGTCAATTTGCAAGATAACCAAAGATGCAATTAAGGTAGTTACTGGTTTACCTTCAACCGGTAGTAGGCCTGATAAAACCAAGAAGATTCCTAACAAGGGAGTTATGGATTTAACCGGAGAAACATCTGATAATAGGTCACTTAGAGTGAATGATGTTAAGGATATCAATGTGAGATATGTGAGTATGGTACTAGGTTACAAAGCTACTCATGCAAATAGATTAAATTATGTTTCTAGCCTATGTATTCACAGTGCATATGAGATGGTAAACAATAATGTTAAGATTGATGTGTGTGAATGGCTTAAGGATGAATTAATTGACAACCTAAACAAGATTAAGGGAGACAAGAAAGGTACTTTCCTTTTTGGAAACCTTCTAGTATGCCTAATGTTTTACTTTACCAAGGAAATACCCGTCATAGGTCACAAGGATTTTGGTTATGACATCCTAGTAGGAAGACAAATACAAGATGCTTTCATTGGTATGGGCACTAATAGTATTAAGAACATCACAGACTATTTCAAAACATTCCAATCTAAGATGAGAGCAAGGGAGAGACTACCGCAGAGCATAGTTGATAAATATGACAAGGAAATATGTTTTGTGATTAAAAGAGGTGAAACTTGGATGGAAGTAGCAAATCATGGAACTATTTGGGTTACAGAGATGGGATATGAGGTAGAACTTTCTATTTTGGAAAATTATGCTAAAGCTCTACTTGATGCACCAAGAGAGCCCTCTGAGAAATTCTTTGGAAATTCAGAAACCATAGAGAGCAATGTATCTATGTAGAAAAGGACTAAAAGAAGAAATAGATGAGCTTATTTCTGAAGCTAACCAATTTGTATTTGTTAGTGGACACCGACAAGTGAGCCTAATGGCTGGAAGGGTCAAAGAGATTGCAGATGAGACTGCATATAAATGGGATATATTCTTTGTAGAGAAGGAAAAGAAAGAAGAAAAGAGCAGACCTAAAAAGACATTCAAAGTATATTAGAAAGACAAGGACAAGGGTAAAGGCAAAATTAGTCGTATTCCAAACATAAAGGTTACAAATAATCTCGCATTGCCAACTTTGGATACACCACTGGTACACATAGAAGATCCATCGGTTATTGATACTGAAGGTATAACTCTTGACAATACTAATCCAGAGTCCGAGATACTCTTTACAATGAATGTGGATACTCAAGAGGTAAACATTGTTGTGGATAAAGATACTTCAGAGGTTAAGACAAATAATATTGATAATAGCAAGATTTCAGAGAAATCGGCACAAACAGTTGACTCTAAGGAAACTGAGATACCAACCCAAATAGAGAAACCGACAGACACTGAAAAACCTATAGAAGACAAAGGTACTAGCACAGGGCCACCGAAGATAGAGCAACCAACATTAGAACTTTCTGAGAAATAAACAGAGGCAGAGGTTCATGTTGAGACTGAGAAACCATTAAAGGTTGAGGTGCAAACACAAACAGATCCACCAGAGATAAATAAAAGCAAAATGGATACATCTGATGGAAGTAAAGAGGATATAGTTAAGGCGATTGTTCAGACATCTGTTGAGATGAAATCTATAGCTAAACCGAGTACATCTACAACTAAATTCAAACCTACCAATATCATAGAGGTACTTTTGGATTCCATTAAGAGGATAACTGATTGCAATACATTGGCTTTTAAGGCAATTGACAACACTTTACCTATTTTAAAAATGATTGCACCTACATGTCAAATAGATCACATTAAGGATTCTTTAGGTAAATTGGACACATTGTCCAAATTCATCTCTGATAATGTTATAACTATAGACAAGATGAATGAGGATGTCATAAAGGAGAGAGTTGAAAAAGAGAAAATCACATTCTTTGAAGACACCATAAAGAAATGTACCGATCATGTAGATACACTTTTATCAGTACTCAATTCTACAATTTTGGAGTATCAGGAGCTATATAGGGAAGCATGTAAACCTCACTGTTTGACTGAGGACATTGATGAGGAGATCAAGAAGACACAGAAGGAAATTGATGACATTGTGGATAATATTATAGGTTCATCCGGACTTATATCAGTTTTTGAACAGGAAATGGCAGTTTTTGAGGAAAAGTTAGAAAAACTTGAGAAAGAGAAGGCAAGAATAAGGTCTAATGCCCGGGAACTAAGAGATAAACTTGGTTTGAGGCTGGATAATTTGATTACTTAGAGAGTTGAATTATCTAAGGCAACAGTACAAGGAGAACAATCACCGAAGTAGCAAATGCACTATCTCACCGGTATGATCCAACAGACTGAGGCAACTTTAGATGACAGCAACAAATTTATGCAGAGTCTGAATATGATTTTGGCGGACATCTTTCAGATTGTAACCAACCGGTTACAAACCTTGAGGTAGCATTTTTGTTTTCTTTTGATTATTTATGACATCCTTTGTCATTGATGTCAAAGGGGGAGTAGTGGAGAGAAAAATGCATGTACAGAGGAGATCACTTGCTCAAGGGGAGCACATTTTTTTGGATTTCAGTTTTTGGATAACAGTTTTGGATTTTTCTCATGAGTGTTGCCATCAATGTCAAAGGGGAGATTGTTGGCATTCTACACTCTTATGAGAATAGTTTATGTTGTCATTGATGGCAACCAACTAGCATCTCACCGGAAATTGGTTTCCACATGTCCGACATCACAAACTTCATACACTGGCAAACATCAGCACTGACAGGCACTTCATCGACATTCAAATTACATCGACAACAAAGCATACCGGCACTCCAGTCGATATGGGATAAATATTTTGTTTATATGAATTGTTTTGTAATGTAATTATAGTTTGTAAGTCGACATGGTATATTGTAAAAGACTCATATATGTATGATACCTTATAAGTCATTTTGATATGAGAGAGAGAGAGAGAGAGAGAGAGAGAGAGAGAGAGAGAGAGAGAGAGAGAGAGAGAGAGAGAGAGAGAGAAGGAATTGTGATGTGTGATGAGACAATTTTGTATAAGGTGATATAGTTGACAGCGAAGATTTTGGTTATTGACTAAGCTTAAACCGATACTGAACCTGGCATGAGAGATACTGTTTTGAGTAGTACATTGTATTGGATTTGATAATCTATTTTGTAGTCAGTGTGACTCTTTATTGAGCAATGAGATCTAGGCTGTTGACCTCCTTGCATGTGCAGGCCCCTCATTGTAAGTAGGATTTATTCATTGGCCAGTGAGTAAATATTATGGGTCACAAATCCCACCGAGGTTTTTCCCACACTGGGTTACCTCATTAAATATATTGTCTTATGGTGTGTTTCTATGTTGTCTCTATTATTTTCATTTATTGCAATAATTCTTATTTACTGGTACACTGTTTTGGGATGCAAAGTTATTAATAAGTTTAAATATTTTTCTAACTAGTTAGACACTGATTCACCCCCCCCTCTCAGTGTATTTGGGACTATCATTGAATCTAACAACATACAAATTAAGCTTTCCATGCACCAACAATACAACAGAATATGAAGCTTTGGTTACAGGTATCAAAATGGCTATAGAATGGAACATTACAACATTACACAAATTCAAGTCTTTGGAGACTCTCAGCACGTCATCAATCAAATTAATGGTGATTATCAAACAAAGGATGAAAATTTAATGCCTTATAAAAGGATGGTTGATGATATCAAGAAATACTTTGTAGAAATAAATTTTAGTAGATTCCAAGGAATGACAACAAAGCAGCAGATGCCATGGCTACACTTGCTTCTCTCCTTCAGACACAGGAAAATCAACAGCGTTATGAATTCCTGGTGGAAGAGTTGTTTTACCCTTCTCATAATTGTCCTAATTCCCAAACTATATATCACCTCATTGGGCATGATTCCTCCCGCTATGGACAAACTTACACATACCTGAAAGATAACACCCTACCTCCCAATTTATCAAAAAATGAAAAGAGAAACTTTATTCACCAACCCTCCCATTATACTCTCGTCAGGGATACCCTATTTAAACGAGGTCTGGACGATACTCTTTTAAGATATCTTGAACAAGAAGAATCTGAGAAAGCCTTACATGAAGTCCATAACGACATTTGTGGCACTCATTCAAGTGGTCTTACCCTTTCGAAAAAACTCATACACTTGGGCTATTATTGGTCGACTATGGAATGAGATTATTTTCAGATAGCTAGAACATGCAAACAATGTCAGATCCATGGGAATTTGATTCATGCACCAGCACAAGAACTTCATGCTTTGGCAACATCTTGGCCTTTTTGTCAATGGGGTCTTGATTTAGTAGGAAAGATAAATCCTTTTTCATCTAATGGTCACAAATTCATCTTGGTTGCTACAAAATATTTCACAAAATGGATTGAGGTAGTACCTCTCACAAATATCACAGGAAAACAAATTGTTGCATTTATCTTGAATTACATCATCTGTCGCTATGGAATACCCATGATCATTATCATTGATAATGGGCGACCATTCAAGAATCAGGATGTACAAGAACTATGTGAGAAATTCAAAATCCAACACAAATTTTCCACACCCTACTATCCACAAGGGAATGGGCAAGCAAAAGCATCAAACAAAACTATTTTGAAAATCCTCAAAAAGACAGTGAATGATGCTGGAAGAGATGGGCATATTCAATTGAACCCTTCTCTATGGGCCTATCGTACTAGTACCCACACACCAATAGGTTCCACACCTTTCTCTCTTGTTTATGGATCGGAAGCAATATTGTCAATAGAAGTAGAGATACCTTCTCTACGAGTATCATTAAAAGGTCTTATCCCAGATGAAGAACAACGAGTATCTAGATTACAAGAGTTAGAATTAATCAATGAACAAAGACAAAATGTCTTTGATTATTTAAAGGTATATCAACAAAGAACGTGTCGGAGTTATAATCACAGGGTCAAGCCACAAGTCTTTCAATTTGGGGAACTAGTACTAAAGGAAAATCCACACAACCAGGCAGATCGAGAAAAGAAAGGAAAGTTCGAACCAAACTGGTTAGGTCCGTTTGTGATCATAGTAGTATTTGGGTCAGGAGCATATCAACTATCAACACAGGACGAAGATCAGCTTGAAGAACCCATCAATAGCATGCATTTGAAGAATTTTTATGTCTAAAAAAGCAAAAAATCCAAAAATAGTGAAAAAGCAGAAAAATAGTGAAAAAAACAGAAAATCCCCCAAAAAGTGAAAAAGCAGAAAAATCCAAAAACAGTGAAAAAACAAAAAATCCAAAAAAAATCAAATATGAGAAAAAGTGCAATAAAAACAGATGGTGAAAACGTGGCAAACAGGCATTATTTGTCTACTAGCTCTTCCATCTATTAGTTCATGCATCCTTCCGCTTGCATTCATTCATTTTCCATCAACGTTGCTAGCATCCCGGGTGGCTTCTCACCATGGTTTGGATCATTAGGTATATCATAACGAATTTGTTTCTAGGCTTGGGGCAAAATCCCGCACCTAGTTGGGGGCAAAATTTTTGATCATTTTGATCTTAATCAAATAGGAAGAACAACAGTTAGACAACTCTTATCAAGCAAACACTGAGACACATCCATCATTGAACACGAGATCAAATTGTCAACCATCAAACTATCACAAAGTCAGTCTAAGCACATCACACACTTTTCAATGGATGATATCTTTTGGATAATGATTTTAGCATGATTGTTCAACTTTTCTATTTGATTTTCGCTATCATGATTTCTGAGTGACTCCAGGATGTCTTTGACTAGAGGAACAAGGAAGGAACATGATATTTTTCTTGTTTGTTGTCTGTACATTAATCATTAATATGTGCAAATTTGTCTCGGGACATAATCATCGGAGTATCATCGAAGAGATTTTTGATTTGCATTTTGAGATGATTAATACTGCCTGTTTTACACAAGCAACACTTAGGTCATCTTGGTTCAATTATACCTCGATGCTTGTGCTAATTTGCCATATCAAAATCTAGGAAAGCAGTTCTTAGGTCATCATGGTTTAATTATACCATTGATGTTTGCACTCACTTCCCACATTTTATAAAGCTCAATGATGACAAAACGCAATAACCCAGTGACTAGTCCGGTCGTAGCTTTGCATTTAGCTTGCATTTCATTCTTGCATAGGATCCCATATGCTCATTTTATCCAAAGTTAAATCTATTGCAAGAATCATCACAAGTGTATACGCAATCAAACTGATGACTCATCTCTCTCCAGATATTGTCGACCCAACAAAAATATTATGCTATCCTCTCAACAAAACCAACATGAACCTTCCTGCAACTTGATATTAACAAACTGTCAGTTCTTTATCCAATCAACCTTATCTATTCAATCAATCAATCAATCACATCTAATCGATTCTATCATGTCTTATATAGGATGTATCTTTCCTGAAACTAGACGTTCTGATCATGTCTTAAACAAGATATATCGTTCCTGAAACTAGACGCTTTGATCATCTTTGTCTTATACAGGAGGTGTCATTCTTGAAACCAGACTGAATCTCGATCTTATCAATCTAATCAATAATCAAAAACCAAATCACTGTGATCATAGAAGTCACATTTTTCATCAACCACGATTGCAGAAATCAAATCATTTCTAATCGAGATATCAATTTTGCAAAAATTCACAAAACTCCAAAGGTCAATTAGCTTAATTGATCTCCTGAGGGGGCATCATTGTATTGCAATTTATCAATCAATAGCTGGGGCATCCTATCAAACTAATATCATCATAAAAAATGAGATTATTCTTTGAATCAACGCGTCATCACACCTCGCTTCAAAGAGGGGCAAAATGTATACACTTAAAAATGGTCTGAAGATGATTAATTAAATAAGCAATCATTTAATTAATATCCCTTCCTAATTTAATTGAATTCATTAGGCAATTTGATTAAATTCTCCCTTTCATCTACTTATTAATAAATCTAAGGATTTATTTAATAGGTTCATTTCAATAGTCCCCTTTGATTAATTAATTCAAATTAATTAATCTTCCCCCCCATTTAAATTCAATTCTTCTAATCCCCTAATGAATTAAAACAAATCAATTTATGAGTTGTTGAGAATTAATTAGTCTTTTCTTATTATTTGAATTTTTAAATTCAAATTACCCACATGCCTCCTAACTTCTAACCACCTAACCTAATCATCGCTCTAACTTAACCCATTCCACCTAACCTGGGGTTTAACCAACCCTATCCTATCTTGCACATCCTAACCTCCTTATCCTAACCTCCTATGGTGTGGATATTTTCTTCTTGAGACACATGGCACTTTGGCCACATGTCTCCTCTCTTGGACACTTGCCCTTTTATGAGAAAAGCTCCTTGACACTTGTCACCACAGAGATGACAAGTGTCTCTTCCTCCAACCTCTTCTTCAACCTCCTCCAATTTCACCCTTGATATCTTCAGACTCAATCTTGATCGTTGATTCCTATCACCTCACCCCTAGCCTTGGAAATCCTATAAATATCCCCCATTTTGGAGCACAAAGGATCCCATCTCATTTTCATCTTATGAATTATTACTATAGGCATATCATTTGAGCATCATTGTTATAGGAAATTGCATCTTAGATTTAGCTTAATTTGATCATTTTTCTAGCATAATTGTTGAATCATGTAGATTAATCAATCTCTTTTCTAGCTTAATTGCATCATCATCATAGCTTAATCATGCATATCATTAGCTTAATTAGTCTCTTGGATCAATCTAACCCAATCAATCTCATCTTTTCTTATCATCATCATTTCAAATCCTCCGTCTAGGTGTAGTCAATTCATTGGGATTGCTTATCCAGATCTGAGAACAAATCCATACTCGCATCTCTTAGGAGGCGATACGTCGCTTTGTCATGGTTCATCTTTGTTTTGCTTCTTATTTTCTAACCATGCTTGTAATGATCTATTGAGTATTTTGTGTTGCAGCAACATGTATCACACTTCGCAGGCATGACAATCATAACTTAAAAAATAACAATAAGTCTATTGGTTACTGATCAAACTAACTCTACTATATTGGTTCTCTGTTCTTCCTGACTGTGACTAGAAAATCAATCATAACTTGCTCAATACATTGAATTTGTTGACGAGGTTTGGAATATAGGTGCATATTCTTGTCTCCAACACTCTTGTAAAACCGCAATGTCTAACCCTTCACCGATTGTCTGTACCGGTCGCCTGATCATCGATTTGTTCCTGTTTATCGGTTGACAACAACTTAGCAGTTTTGATGTCTAACTGATTCCACTACCAGTTGGTCTAGATGACCTAGACGACTAAACAAACATGGTTGTCATCAATGACAACACAAATAGAGTCATAAAACAATCCATTACAAAAATATTATCATCATCAAGCCAACATGAAGCCCCTCCTAAATCTGAATCTGTATTTAAAGCTACTGTATCCAGGAAGCAGAAATATGATCTGAGAGAAAGTTCAACAAGAGTATCCAGATATGAGAAGGAGATGAGAGAACTTGAAGAAGATGAAAGAGAGCTTGAAGAGCTTGAATCCCTGATTTCCAAGAGATTGCCTAAAGGTGTTGGTAAGTATGAAGGAAAGTTGCCTCTTAAATATTCTTCATGCAATAAGATAGGACATTTTTCCTCAAGGTGTCCAGAAATAGTTTCTAAAAGCCATTTAAGTCCTATAAGCCTAAATATCAAAAGAAGTGCTACTTTTATATTGATTAAGGTGTGACAGATGATGTGCCTGATAAAGGATATTTAGGAGATGAGTGGGCGCTCATTGCTATCAAGGAAGATGATACAATGACTGTTGATTCTACTAGCTACATTATTGAAGAGAAAGCTTTGGCTGTTAAAGTTGAAGAGAAAGATGAATGGGTTATTAACAGTGGTTACTCTAATCATATGATAGGTGATAAGATTAAGTTTGTGAGTATGAAAAAGTATGATGGTGGTGTAGTAAGATTTGGAGATGACAAAGCTGGTATAATCCATAGTAGAGGTGTTATTTTTATTGATGGTAAGCATAACACTGATGATGTCTTGTATGTTGAAGGTCTAAAGAATAATATTTTGAGTGTTGGATAGATGGTTGATAAGGGATATGATTTGCAATTCAAGGATGGTAGATGTAAGATCTTGAGTAGCTTCGGAATTGAAATTGCATCAAGTACAAAAACTAAAGGTAATATCTTTCACTTGAATGATAGTGGTAAAATTTGTTTGATTGCTCAAGTTGATGAAAGTTGGTTATGGCATAGAAGGACGTGTCATGTAAATTTTGACTGGAAATCCTTCTAACTTGATATGTAAGGAATGTCAGTTAGGGAAGCAGACAAGAGTTTCTTTCAAAAGCAAATAGTATACTTCTAATGGGATATTGGATCTTGTGCATATTGATTTGTGTGGTCCCTCTAGAGTGAGAAGCTTGCAAGGTGATAGGTATTTCATGTTGTTGATTGATGACTATTCAAGGATGATGTGGGTTACTTTCTTAAGGGAGAAGTCTAAAGCATTGGAAAAGTTCAAGATTTTCAAAGCTATGGTTGAGACTAAGATTGGACAGAAACTAAAGTGTTTGAGATCTGACAGAGGTGGTGAATTTACCTCCAATGACTTCAATTCTTTTTGTGAAGAGACAATTATCTACTTCGCGGACCCCTCAGCAAAATGGTATTGCATAAAGGAAGAACAAGACAATTCAAGAAGTTGCTAGAACCATGATGATTGAAGGAAATGTTTTGCATATCTATTGAAGAGAAGCTATGAGTACTGTTGTATACACTCTCAACTAAGTGCATATTAAATGTGATACCAATAAGACTCCTTATGAGTTATGGTTTGGTCATGCTCCTACAGTTAGATATTTCAGAATTTTTGGTAGTAAATGCTATATCAGAAGAGATGAAGATCTCGGGAAGTTTGATGCTAAATGTGATGAAAGAATCTTTCTTGGTTATTCTACTAAGATCAAAGCCTACCGGTGTTATAATAAGAGATTAAGAAATATAGTTGAAAGTGATAATGTGAAAGTGGATGAAGGAAATCGGTATCGACCCAGATACTCCATGTATACACCTAAAAATGGTCTGAAGATAATTAATTAAATAAGCAATTATTTAATTGAATTCATTAGCAATTTGATTAAATCCCTTTCATCTACTTATTAATAAATTTAAGGATTTATCTAATAGGTTCATTTTAATAGTCCCCTTTAATTAATTAACCCCCCCCCCATTTAATTCATTCCTTCTAATCCCCTGATTAATTAAAATAAATCAATTTATTAGTTGTTGAAAGTTAATTAGTCTTTTCCCATTATTTGAATTTTTAAATTCAAATTACCCACATGCCTCCTAACTTCTAACCACCTAACCTAACCATCCCTTAACCTAACCCATTCCACCTAACCTTGGGTTTAACTAACCCTATCCTATCTTGAACATCCTAACCTCCTTATCCTAACTGCTTATGGTGTGGATATTCTCCCCTTGAGACACATGACACTTAGGCCACATGTCTCCTCCCTTGGACACTTGCCCTCTTATGAGCAAGGCTCCTTGACACTTGTCACCACAAAGATGACAAGTGTCCCTCCCTCCAACCTCTTCTCCAACTTCCAATTTTACCCTTGTTATCTTCAGACTCAATCTTGATCGTTGATTCCTGCCACCTCACCCCTGGCCTTGGAAATCCTATAAATATCCCCCATTTTGGAGCACAAAGGATCCCATCTCATATAAGTTTAGGCATTGTTACTATAGGCATATCCATTCTAGCATATCATTTGAGCATTGTTATTATAGGCAATTGCATCTTAGATCTAGTTTAATTTGATCATTTTCTAGCATAATTGTTGAATCATATAGCTTAATCAATCTCTTTTCTATCTTAATTACATCATCATCATAGCTTAATCATGCATATCATTAGCTCAATTAGACTCTTGGATCAATCTAGCATAATCAATCTCATCTAGTTTGCATATCATCATCATTTTCAATCCTCCATCTAGGTGTAGTCAAGTCACTAGGATTGCTTATCCAGATCTGAGAGCAAATCCACACTCGCATCTCTTAGCAGGTGATAGGTCGCTTTGTCATGGTTTATCTTTCATTTGATTTTAATTTTCTAACCATATATTGAGTGTTTGTGTTGCAGCTGTAGGTACCCTACTTCACATACACGACATTTTGGTGCCCATTGTGGGGCCGAAAATCTAATTTCTTGGCCTCTATCATCATCAAATCTTCAATCTCACGGGTTTCTGGCCGGGCCTATTTCACAATCTCGTACGAGTACCTTTATAGTATAGTACGAGTTTCTTTGTGCACTCGTATGGGTGTGTGAGAATACTCGTACACGCAGGTGAGAATACTCGTACGAGTTTCTGATTATGTATTTTCAAAATAGATTGCATTTTAGGGTTTTTATGCTTCAATTTGGCTATTACTAATGCTAACCATTGTTTGTTTGTGAGTTTTCTAGTAGCCTAACTGGTTTTTGTAGGACAATTGTCAAAGATTATGCTTGCCAAAGCTTCATTTCATCAAAACAACATGACTACTAACGTATCTATTTTGCAGGTTGCCTAAGAGAACTCAACCAAACTTTGTGTCTTCTTAAAGTTTTCTAGGAACACTTTTTTTGCTAATAGTAAATGAACATCTTGTTTCCTATGTCTGAGAAGTTGTCTAAAAGGTAGGAGAGTATGCTCTTGTCCATTTGGACAATCAAAAATCCTGACCCTTGAAGCACTTCTATGTTTGAGTTTTGATTACCTTTAGTGGGCCTGTCACAATGGGAAAAAGTAATTACCATGTGAGAATGACCCAAGTGAGTACAACTAGACCTAAGCTTTCTGACTTGCTCTAAAAAATAGGCCTCTCGGGATTAAAGTCTTGGAGGATGGGATTATTTGAGTTTTCTCTTTTGAGATCTCTCATATTGTACATTTAGTAGGGTCTCGTGGTCTCAATCACGCTTGCATGACTACTTCTTGTTTTGGTACCTTGTTGGGCTATAGGCCTCAATCGCCCTTGCATGAATGCAAGGGATAATTTCAAACGGAAATCCTTACTACGAACCCTAAGATAGAAGCTACTCGATTCACCTCTGAAAGGGGGATAATCTTTGTGCAAGAGAGATAGTAACTCTCCCAAGACACTTGCCATATCGTGCCCCCATTAGCATTTGGAGTCGGATAATATGACATTGAGAATCCATTGCATGAGACTCAGAGGCCGTATTCTGATTAGCTATTGGGTGTGTACCTAAGTTTTCAAGCAAAGGTTTTCTCTCTTAGCCAACTTCCTTAGGATTTAGCATGTTGTGCTTGAGGTCATTTATCATATCACGTGTTTGATGTGTTTTTATCCTTGAAACAGAAAATCAGACATTTAAAAACTGGAAAACAAAATCAAAACATCAAACTTCATTGATAAAAAATTTGTCCAAATAAATTTTTTGTCTTTGTTCTGTCCTCAGTCGTACGAGCTTTCTAGTTTGTCGTACAAGAAATGTAGTTTAAAATTTGGTTCAGTGAGAATTGTCATACGAGTTAGTTTAGTAGAATCTTTTTTGTTATCTTTTGTCATCTGGTTCTGTGGTAAGTTTCGTACGAGTTTAGGCCTTTGTCGTGCGAGATTTCTAGTTTATCGTATGGTTCTGTCTAAATTGTTGTCTAGGACTATCTCAACTGTCGTACGAATTTTTGTCTCTGTCAATCTAGAATTGTCTTCTTGCATGTCTTTTTCAGACCTGTCATGTTTTCTTGGTCAATTTACAATGAACATAAACACCTGATATCTATCATTCTATGCTTAGGTTGTCTTCTTGGTTCGCTTGGTCAAGTTATCTTCTATCAAATCGAATTCTAGAAATAGACACTTCAAGATTTTCAAGTATTCACCTTCAACAAGTTCAAGATCTAAACATCCCAAAGTGCATTATCACCCTCTTTGATAAACTAATCACTCAAAACATAGTTTCTCATCAGGATCTATCATCCTCTATCACAGAACTACAACGTTTGGTCAAGATAACCTTGTCCCACATCGTAGGATATATCGTTCCTATTGGATTTGGTTTTATCAAAATCATCATCATTTCACTCCAAAACAGAAGATCGAAAACTTGCAAACTTTTAAACACTTGAATTATCTTTTCATGTCATATCACTCTATCATATCTACATTGACAGTTGGTCATTTATCAAAACACCTTCTACACAATCTAATCCTTGCACAATATTCAACACACATATATTCTCATTTTAAGTAGAGTGCAGAGACGAAAAAATTGTAGAAACGGAAACAAAAGCATTTAAAATAGTTGAAGATCATAGAAACATGGCATACCAAAGCAAAATACAAGAAGAAGACATAACAGGTCAACATATCAGAGAAATCAAACAAGCCCAAAATCAAAAGCCAACCATGTCAAAACCTCACAAGGATTCAAATACATCTTCGAAGAAAGGTGGCTCTTTTATGCAACTCTTAAAGAGATCCCTAAGGGATTTTGCTGAGGAAGATCAAAATCGCATACCTATGTCTAGCAATGGCTCATCCCCCCATAAGCAAATTGACTCTCCAAAGGCATCTATTCCTACACTTCTTGAAAACTTCCAAGAACCTTTCATAGCATCCTCACCAAACAATACATCCAAGGATAAAGTTCCCCAAGGGATATCCATAATTGCCATCAAACCTATTTCAGAGGATCATATTCAAATCCCATCTCCTTCATATCCAAGCATTGATTCCTTGTAACATCCTCATAACGCTCCCTTGCAAATTGAAGTCCTCATTCATAGAATGCTCATTAAACGTGTCCTAATAGCTAGGGGAGCTGGCTTAAACATTTGCTCATTAAGTCTTGTCCGTGCTCTAGGTTATTCTAAAGAGGCAGTTGATCCCTAGAAAAAGATCACCATCAAAGCATATGATAAAGAAGAGCATTCCTCTAAAGGAATTGTGATATTACCCATAAGAGTGGGACCTTTATAGAAAGAAATAGCATGCCAAGTTATAGACTTGGACTTACCATACAACATACTCTTGGGAAGACCATGGATACATGACATACAACCTATTCCATCAACATATCATCAGTGCCTAAAATTTCCATACAATGGGCAGGAAATCATGATCTCAACAGACTCAAATCCATTGCAATGTTGTAGTAATTTAGAACTAGCCCAAGAGGTTATTGTTTCACATAACAGAGAGACATCATCTTCAAGCACACAATCCAAGGAACAATCATTTGCATCAATTTTGTCATGTGTGGAAAAACAAATGCAGCTAAGAGATCAAGGGAATGAAGAATATTTGCTATCATGGAAAAACAAACAAGAGCAACTTCAAATTGAAAGGGAAGAAGAATATGTAGGAGTCGATGTAGTTCATGCATATGCAGGGCAAACATTAGGAACTAGCCCACTTGAATCAGAATCACATTCAATTGACTTGGACTTAATCGAGGGCAATTAGGAGCTACTTGCGCGAGGTCAGTCTGATAAGAGTATCAGTCCAAACATTGAAATACATATTGAAAACTCTGACATCTTTATCATCACCCCTAATATCTTTGAAACAATTCAACATGAGACTCCTTTACCCTCAATCCATGCTGAACTTATGGACTAGGAAAATGAAAGACATGCTACCATTGATACTTTTCCTAATGACCATGTCATATCCTTATATCTTAATGCAATTGAACCCATAACAACTTAAACTAGGGATTTCAACAACGCATCTTCCAGTCAAGTGGGTGCAAAATCTCCTAGTCGCAAAAGGGAAAATAAAGAAAACAATATCAGGTCTATTGCTAAAAACCATTCATTGGCAACATTGGACCGCAAAAAAGTAAAAATAAAGGACACATCTAACGGTGAAAACCTCCTTGAGGTGTTGGAAGATGGGAGATTTGACACTTTACCTGAGCACTATCAAGAAAGGTCATCTATCCTGATAGAACTGAAAAAGGTAGTTAACATTGACACAACTGATCTACATCCAACAATCTCTCTATCAGAACAAGAAAGGAAAACATATTTGAAACTTTTCAAAAGATGGCAAATCATTTTTTCCTGGTCATATGCAGACATTCTAGGGTTAGATCCATATCTTATAATACACCCAAATATCAGTCAGGAGTAGGCATCACTAATGGAACACATCATGGATCAGAAACAAGCATTCTATTCATCACGCCACAAGGTCATACAATTCCAAAAGCATACAAATTAAGCTTTCCATGCACTAATAACATAGAAGAATATGAAGCTTTGGTTACAAGTATCAAAATGGTTATAGAATGGAACATTACACAACTTTAGGTCTTTGGAGACTCTCAGCTCATCATCAATCAAATCAATGATGATTATCAAACAAAGGATGAAAAGATAATGCCTTATAAGAAGATGGTTGATGATGTCAAGAAATAATTTGTCGAAATAACTTTTCAACAGATTCCAAGGAATGACAACAAAGTAGTAGACACCATGGCAACACTTTCTTCTCTACTTCAGACATAGGAAAATCAAGAGCGCTACAAATTCCTAGTGGAAGAGTTGTTTTACCCTACACATAATTGTCCTGATTCCCAAACTATATATCACCTTGTTGGGCATGATTCCTCCCGCTATGGCCAAACTTACACATACTTGAAAGATAATATCCTCCCTCCTGACTTGTCAAAGAACCAAAAGAGAAACTTTATTTGCCAATCCTCACATTATACTCTTGTGTGGATACCCTTTTTAAACAAGGTCTGGATGGTACTCTTTTAAGATGTCTCGAGCAAGAAGAATCTAAGAAGGTCTTACATGAAGTCCATAACGACATTTGTGGAACTCATTCAAGTGGTCTTACCCTTTCGAAAAAACTCATACGATTGGGCTATTAATGGCCAACTATGTAATGAGATTCTTTTTAGATAGCTAAAACATGCAAACAATGTTAGATCCATGGAAATTTAATTCATACACCAGCACAAGAAATTCATGCTTTGGCAATATCTTGGCCTTTCTACCAATGGGGTCTTGATCTAGTAGGAAAGATAAATTCCCCTTCATCCAATGGTCACAAATTCATCCTTGTAGCTACGTAATATTTCACAAAATGGATTGAGCTAGTACCTCTCAGCAATATCACATGAAAACAAATTGCTACATTTATCTTGGACTACATCATCTGTCGCTATGGAATACCCATGACCATTATCACTAATAATAGGCGGTCGTTCAAGAACCAAGATGTACTAGAGCTATGTGATAAATTAAAGATCTAACACAAATTTTCCTCACCCTACTATCCACAAGGGAATGGGCAAGTAGAGGCATCAAACAAAACTATTCTGAAAATCCTCAAAAAGATAGTGAATGATGCAAGCAGAGATTGACATATTCAATTGAACCCTGCTCTATGGGCCTACCATACCAATATCCGCACACCAACATGTGCCACACCTTTCTCTCTTTTCTATGGATTAGAAGCAATATTGCCAATTGAAGTAGAGATACCTTCTCTATGAGTATCATTAAAAGGCCTTATCCTCGATGAAGAACAAAGAGTATGTAGACTACAAAAACTAGAATTGATCCATGAACGAAGACAAAATGCCTTTGATCATTTGAAGGTATATCAACAAAGAATGTGCTGAAGTTATAATCACAATGTCAAACTGAGATCATTTCAAGTTGGAGAACTAGTACTAAAAGAAAATCTACGCAACCAGGAAGATCGGGAAAAGAAAGGGAAGTTTGAACCAAACTGGTTAGGTCTGTTTGTAGTCACAACACTATTTGGGTCAGAAGCATATCAACCATCAACACAAGACGAGGATCAACTCGATGAACCCATCAATAACATGCATCCGAAAAAGTTTTATGTCTGAAAAAGAAAAAAACTAAAAAACAGTGAAAAAGGAGAAAAATAAAAAAAATGGAAAAGCAGAAAATACAAAAAATTAGCAAAAACGGTGAAAAATAAACAAAAAAATCAAATATGAGAAAAAGTGCAATAAAAACAAATGGTGAAAACCTGGCAAACAGGCGCTATCTGTCAGCTAGCTCTTCCATCTATTAGTTCATGCATCATTCCGCTCGCAGTCATCTTACATCAACGTTGTTCATATCCATAATAAGCCTTTATACATACGCAGGCATCACAACTAGTTTCTCACCATGGTTTGGATCATTGGGTATATCATAATGAATTTGTTTCTAGGCTTGAGGCAAAATCCTGCACCTAGTTAGGGGCAAAATTTTTGATCATTTTGAGCTTAATCAAACAAGTAGAACAATAGTTAGGCAACTCTTGTCAAGCAAAAACTGAGACACATCCAACGTTGAACACATGATCAAATTATCAACCATCAAAACTATCACATGTTAGTCTAAGCACGACACACACATATCACTGAATGGTATCTTTTGACTAATGATTTTTTTTGAATTTTAATCAATGGTTGCTCAACTTTTCTATCTTGATTTTCTCTATCATGATTTCTGAGTGACTCCATGATGTCTCTTACTAGAGGAATAGGGAAGGAACATCATATTTTTCTTGTCTGTTGTCTGTAAATTAATCATTCATATGTGTAAATTTGTTTCAAGACATGATCATCAGAGTATCATCGAAGACATTTTCAATTTGTGTATAGAAATGGTTAATACTGTCTATTTTACGCAAGCAACACTCAAGTCATCTTGGTTGAATTATACCTCGATGCTTGTGCTAACTTGCAATATCAAAATATAGGAAACTAGTGCTCAGGTCATCATGGTTTAATAATACCATTGATTTTTGCACTCACTTCCCACATTTAAAAAAAGCTAAATGATGACAAAATGCAATAACCCAGTGATTGGTCCGATCATAGCTTTGCATTTCATTTGCATTTGCATTTAGCTTGCATTTCATTCCTGCATGGGATCACACAAGCTCATATTATCCAAGGCTAAATCTATCACAGGAATCATCAATATCTTATCATAAGTGTATACACAATCAGATCAATGACTCATCTCTCTCTCGATATTGTCGACCCAACGTGAATCTTATGTTACCCCCTCAAATGAACCCATGTCAGCATATCTGAATCTTCTTGCAACTTGATATCAACAAAATGTTAGTTCTTTATCCAATCAACTTTATCAATTCTATCAATTGATTGCATCTAATCTATTTGATGATTTGCAAAATGGACAAGTGTTAGATTAAAGTTTGTGGTCGTATAACACACAAAAACAACAAGAAACAAGGATCAAAGTTAGTGTTATTCAACCAAAAACTAATCTAAGCAGGCATATCAAAAGAGACACTAAAAACATGCTAAAGTATTTAACTAGAGAAACAAATATGACAAGGCATCTCCAAATACTTTCTAACATGCTCTTAGCTCCTTCTCCTTTGTTCCTCTCCTCTCCAAGTTCCAAATTAGTGTAGCTCTCAGCAACTTTTTGCACTATGGATGCTTATGGAGGTTCAAGATTGAAATGTTTTTAACTATGCTATGCAAGTGTAAAACAAACTAATTAAATATATTATGAACTGAACTAAGATTTATTTTAGTCCAAAATGACAATATATGTGATTTATGCTAAATGCTCTCTCTAAAATTCACTATAGATTAAATGCATACAAGTTTTCAGGATTAGGATTATGAAGAAATGAGTTCTATTTATAGGAAAAATGGAGCAATGGATGGTTAAGATTGAGTAATCTCAACAAGGGTCATGATTGAATGATATTAAATCCATGTGATGGATTTCAACCCAATCCCAGGATGACAAGTGTCAATGTGAGATAGGTTGAGAGGAGAGGGAATAAGCATTAAATGCTTGACATGACCTGAAGGTTAACTTGAGAGTCAAGGTCAAGGTTGGGTTGAGTGAATAATTTTTTTTTTCAAAGAATAAAGCCTTTATCCAATGGATAAACTCTTGTGCAAAGGTAAAATGGATAACCATGGTCAAAGCAATAAATGCTTGAGGAGACACATGAGTCACATGAGGGTTGAGTTAAGGGTTAACCATAAATGGTCATGTAAGAGCCATAAGTGGTTTAGAAGACTTTAGAGGCTAAATTGTTGAACACACAAAGCATTAAATGTTTTTCAAAGACTTTGAAGTCTTTGAGAAGTGACTCCAAGTTGTTTAGGAATGTGACAATAATTAGGGGATGGACTAGGCTAATTGATTAGGATTAGATAGGTTCTAGAAGAATTTAGGAAAGGCAAGTGGGAGATGTAGGAAAATGCAAGTGGGGGGGAATAAATGATTTAAATAAATGTTTTATTTAATTTATTTAAAAGAGGAAAGAGAATTAAGTTGAATAAATACTATTTATTCATTTAATTGACTGTGAATTTGGTTTAATAAATAAATTGAATAATTTATTTAATTAATAGGAGAATGTTTGAAAATGAATTAATTAAATGTTAATTTAATTAATTGATGGCTAGTGGATTTTTAATCAAATAAATAACAAATATTCATTTAATTAAAATGGACATATTTATGTGACTACATTTGCCCCTCTTTGAGATGGTGCAGTTTATCGCGTCGTTTTAAAGAAAGAAAAATAGGTGTGAAGAAATGCCCCATAAAATATTAATTTAATGGGTGGTAGGCCCCCTCGAGAGATGGGCCGATTTTTTTTGAAAAATCGGGCGATCCCTCGAAAAAGAATGAAAATTGGCAGAGTGGTAGAAGAGAAGATTTTAGCAACACTAGTGAAAAATAGAAGAAATCGGAGATAAAATGAAGAAATGGGAGGCTCGGGAAGTTCAAAAACTCCACAGCGGTGAGCAGAGGAAAATTAGGGTTACGGCGAAGGGTTTATATGAGGAGAAAGGGGTGAAAATAGACTCATTTGTATTCGTGACCATAGTGAAATCTGAGCTCTGGTTTTGACTTTTTGGAGGAGCAAGCAACAGTCAGGATGTCATTTCCCATAGTAGAGCACTGATTAGAGTGCGTCTGTCGATTCCAGTGACCAGATGACTACGGACCAGTGGTATGTGAATTTGAATTTTTGATTTTTGTGCATTTTTTATATGTTTTTAGCTAGGTCCAAGTTGAGTCAAGACAATAGCGCTAAAACTGTGTTTTGGCGTCGTTGTTAATTTAATTAGCACTATTTTGCCATTATGGCACTATTGCATAGTGGTTTTAATGTTTTTGTCAAAGTTCGCACTATGGAGTGGTTGATTTAGTGTTGTTGTGGTGAGGTAGCGCTATTATGTAGTCAATATAGCGTTATTGTTGTTTGAGCGCTAGTGTCGAGTTGATTGAGCGCTATTGCTGTGAGGTAGCGCTATGGTATAGTCAAAGTAGCGCTAGTGTTAGTTTAGCGCTATTGCCTAGTTGAGTGAGCGCTTTTGTCAGGATATTAGCACTGTTGTATGCAAGATAGTGCTTTTGTGTAGGAAAATAGATGCCCTAGTTTGTTTGAATAAACATCTCCTGATGCCAATGATGGATGGATGGAGAGATGAGGTGAGAGTTGTTTTGAACCATAGCAGCCCTGATGAGTTAGGTCATTAGGATAAATGTCTGTTGAAGTCCAGGTGTGCCATGATTTCTTACCTGTTGAGACCCGAAGATACTTGATCAAAGTATTTGTTGATAGTCTAGGTTTTAACTTAAGAAAGTTTGAAACAAAACAACTGATGATGATGGTTGATGCACTTGTGTAGGAGGATCTTCATGTCTTACAGTTGCGCGAGAGGCATCCTGCCACACAGGTGTTGCGCGATCGGTTGACAGAGGTCAAGGTGGATTGCATTGCAGCGACAAGCCTATACGATGTGATGTATATGCCCATGATTCAGATGAATCACGGTTTGATTACAGCATTGGCAGAGCGGTGGCATAGTGAGATGTGTACGTTTCACTTAGCACAGGGAGAGATGACAGTGACTTTGGAGGATGTATGGTGCATCCTGCACATTCCCATCCGAGGAGAGCTGGTGAGCTATGACCGAGCGTGGGAGACTCTAGCAGTGCAGAGATTTTTTGAGGAGGATGTGTATATTGATGATGGGTCGATAGCCTAGGAGGACATAGTAGCCTTGTATGAGCCGTTACTAGCAGTGCTATCAGATATTGTTGGGGGACTACTATGTCTGGATAGACGATCACATGGACTGGCCATTGGGTGGGGGCAGGTGATCGAGTAGATGATTACAGAGGGGACCCAATTTGCATGGGGCCCGTGTGTACTATCGCACCTATACTAGGATCTTCATGAGGTCGCATATCGAGGGAGGGGCTCATTGGGAGTCGGTATCACTTTACTGCATATTTGGGCGTGGGAGCATCTACCTGTGACTCGACTAGTCAGTCTGTGATTCCAAGCAGTGGATCAACCATATGTATATATGTATGGAGGGATGACGAGTCAGCCCCACTGGTGGTGGCGGGCACTGGATGAATTGGATACAATGATCTGGAGGTCGTACATTAAGTGTGAGCCATGGGAGGATGATGTAGAGGTGTTTCCATATGTTTTTATGACTCGATTCCTCATTGGTAGGACAACCTACAATGTGGAGAGATAGCTTCCGTGTCGGGTGTTGAGATAGTTTGGGCAGAGGCAGGGATTGCCTAGTGGTTCAGGAGAGTATGTTAGGGTGGTCCGAGAGAGGTACTTATGGGGCCCATTATTACCATATGATCAGGCATTAGCAGAGTTTCAGATGCTATAGGCAAGACCATGGGATATGCGGCCAAGGATGGTAGATGCAGGGGTGTCTGAAGAGTACACGCATTATATTGCAGCACATCTGATTCCTCGGATATCAGATCCGGCAGAGCCGATTCCAAATTTTGAGGAGAGGGGACAAAGACGGAGGAGAAGAGGAGGTCGCAGAGTAGTAGGTGGATGGGGGAGAGGGGATGGTGGTGATGGAGATGGTGGTGGTGGTGGGGATGGAGGAGGAGGAGGAGGGGGTGGTGGGTTTGGAGGAGGTGGCGGATTCGGAGGTGGAGGTGGGGGTGGTCGTCGATTATAGCGGAGAGGGAGAGGTGGGCAGCCATTGCGGCTATCTCAGGGACAGTTGATGCAGGGAGGTATGAGATTAGGTGGCAGGGTGCAGGTGAGGGACAGGCACCTATGGATACAAAGGAGGGATCTACGGGAGAGGGAGCCACTGGGGAGGCACCTATGGATATGGGGCAGGGAGCTATGGGAGGAGATCTACGGGATCATATGATAGGATATTTACAGACTCGCGTAGAGGATTTGTAGGCAGAGGTGGCAGCTAGAGATGTGCAGCTATTTGCACGAGAGTCAAAGCTGATTGTGGTGCTGCGAGAGAGGGATGATGCAGTGGAGAGATTAGCAGAGTTGCAAGGGAGAGTCCAGGTTGGAGTAGGAGCACAGGGTCCTACTGGGGAGGTGATGAGGGAGATTCGACGGGCACATGCAGAGATAGAGTATTGGCGGGGGTTATATGAGCAGGTGGTGCCAGCTAGTCAGCGAGCACTGAGCTATTCCCAAATGCGATAGGGGAGATTAGAGCGGTCTCAGAGGATGCAGAGCAGTGGTGGTGTGACGGGTCCTCCCTAGAGAGATAGATCAGGTGGTGCAGGGGCTAGTGGGGGAGCAGGTAGAGATGGGGGTGTAGTATCTGGTCAGAGTGGCATCTGAGAGAGTATTTTGTATGCATTTATTTTATTATTTGGACTGTACCTTGGATGGCTCTTGGTAGCCGATGTTTTGGACTTCATTGTACTTTGATACATGTATATTTTTGGCGATATGATATGATATATGAGGAGATCCCATTTTTGTGAGGATATGCATTTTGATGACATGTATGGATGTTTATGCAGGATGATGATTTTATGATTTTATGCTCAGATGGATACTTTATACTTTATATATGTATGTGTTTTTATGAGATTATTCCTATATGCATGTTTTTATGATGATTTATGCCTACATGATGTCTATATGCATATTGTATGACGTGATGCTAACATGTATATGCGGGTTTATATATGTGTGCATGATGTGTTGGTGATGTAATGCCTTATGTATGTAATGCCATGATGATTATGTATGCATAATAAAATGATGATTATGATGGTTGTTTGGATTTTGATGAGACAATGAGATAATGATATGCAATGTTTTTAGGATTTAATGCAGTAAATGAATGATTTATATATGTAAATGCATCTAGATGTTGGTTAGACGAATGTAACAAATGTAAAGTACAAAATGTTGAAATGATAATTTCTGAATGAACGCATATGGATAATGTATGAACCTATGTGGAAACAAATGGTTTTGTTTATGAGTCTAAATGGTGAAAAATATGATGATGTGATAATGATAATGCAATGGTAATGCAACTATGGGTAACTGCACCTTAATGCAATTAAAAAGTAGAATGAATGCATGTTGGTAATGAATCCTAAATGAAATGAATTGAATGAGTATGAAAATATACTAAATGGATAAATGATTTCACTTAACTAATGGATAGATAAATAGATGTATGCAATGATACATGATGATAAATGATGATAAATGATGATTGGTAACTTGATACTAAATGAATGCATAGTAATGGCTAATACAATCAAGGACATTTGTATCATATGAATGAATCTAAATGTCATGATTATGCAATGATGAAATGATATAATAAGACTAATGTCAATAAATGATAATGAACTATATGTAACTTTATGCAACGAAATGATATGAAATGGACTTGATGCAAATGCAACTAAATGTAATGATGATGATATGATCATGATAGATGAATGCAAGGTTGTTTAGACTTTGCATGATGCACTGATGATGTATCATAGTACTCTGTCGCGATTGTATCCAAGACCAGCTCAATTTTCACATAACTTCTTATATTAACTTTGTTCACACTTGCATACAAAACCATGTATATGAATAATGAATGAGTAAATGGATGGGCAAGATGGAACATAATGCAATATAAATAGATGAGATGGAATGACGATCCATAGTGCTTTATTTTCATCATTGAGCTTTTAAAATGTTGTAAGAAAATGCAAGCAACTTGACATAATGATTCAAGATGACCTGAGTATTTCTTACATGGTTTTTGATATACCAAGTTAACACAAGCAACTTGATATAATGGATCAAGTTGACCTGAGTATTGCTTGTGGAACAAACAAGGATTATCTACTTTCATGCATGACTTGGAACGTCCTCCTTGATCTTTTGCTAATCATATCCTAAGACAATCTCCTACCGTAATTAGAGATAAACCATCATCGAGTTTGGATGAGGCAGTAGGAACCAAAGATGGAGCATTGTACCTGTAGGCAAATATCATATATAAAGAATAAAAGAATATGGACCCTCGATAATGGTTCATGCTCATATGGTCGAGGTATATGCTGTATTCAGCAAGCCGTAGTGATCTATGACTGTATTTCACATAAGATCATGTAGCTTAGTGAACTTCCCACGTAGACACCATTAGTACATTCCCCAGTACTTCATCGGAATAATTCACAGAAGATACACAAACAATGCTGTAGGAACCTGAGATATATAAACAAATGAATAACCTACAAATCAACCAAGTATTTGATAGCTTTAAACAAAATTTTCTTGTCAAAGAAAATGTCATCTTGTCTTTGTTTTGGTAAGGAAGGATGCATCCTTGTTTTAAGACAGTGGGTGCATTGATGTTGATTGTTTGGTTCATCGGATAAGTGGTCATCATTTGGAATATTTCACAATGTTTTGTTTGATATCTGCTTTGAAAAACGTATGTACAAGGTGTTGCCATGTTTTTGACTGATTGATATTTTCTGATGTTTTTGGATTTTGTGAGATAGTTTTTCAATGTTTTTGTATTTTCTGAGACAATTTTTCCAATGTTTTTGGTATTGTGATGATTGTTTTTGAATGTTTTTGGATTTTGTGAGATAGTTTTGAACGAATAATCAATGGAGCACAAGTAATGCAGAATCCACTTCCATCAAATAGGTTAAGGGTATTGCCCCCAATTTTCAGGCATGACTCTGAAAAAGTGGGATGCAAGACGCATGCAGTACTATCCTTAATTGCAGATCAATAACAAGCCATGGTTTGGATGGATGGATGAGTGAATGAAATGAACATGATCACAACAAGTCTGAAAGACAATGGAGCCATAGCCTTTACGAGTGGCGCCTGTTTGCCAGGTTTTTACCATCGCACTTACCCAAGGTGCCACCGGAGTGATTGTTCACCGTTTGGATGCATGATTTTTTCTTTACTATTTTGATGTTTTTGTATTTTCTTCAGGTCATTTATTTGAATGTTTTTGGTGTTTTGTCGATATGTATGGGAGCCTGATGCTCTATGCAGCTTATGTATAAAACCATTTGAGGTGTATGTTGTTGATCAGATCTGCTAGCGGTTCTCCTTTTGAAGTAGCCAACTGATATGCCTCGGACCCAAATACAACAGTAATAACATATGGACCCAACCAATTTGATTCAAACTTTCCCTGATGTTCTCGGTTGGGTTGGTTACGAGGATTTATTCAAAGAACAAGATCACCTACCTTGAATGTACAAGGTCTAACCCAATGATTATAGCTTCTGCTCATGCGCCGCTGATAGGCCTTGAGGTGATTGTATACAGCTTGTCGCTTCTCATCAAGTAGCTCTAAGTCCTAAAGACGTGATACTCGGTATGCTTCATCATCAATGAGATTATGCAAGGAAACCTGTAGTGATGGTATTTCAACTTCGATAGGTAAGATAGCTTCTGCTCCATAGACCAGTGAGTAGGGAGTTGCGCCTATAGGGGTTCGAATGCTAGTGCAGTATGCCCATAGTGCTAGATTCAATTGAACGTGCCAATCACGACCGACATCATTGATTGTCTTCTTGAGGATTCTTAATATGTTCTTGTTTGATGTTTCGACCTGACCATTGCCTTGTGGGTAATAGGGAGTGGAAAAATAGTGTGGCATGTGAAACTTCTCACAGAGCTCACGAACATCCTGATTCTTGAATGGAAGTCTGTTATCTATGATGATGGAAATGGGTACACCATACCGACAGATGATGTAATTAAGGATGCATGAGGCGATTTGCTTGCCGGTGACTTGGGTAAGTGGAACAACTTCGATCCACTTTGTGAAGTATTCGGTGGCGGTTATAATGAATTTGTGGCCGTTGGATGAAGATGGATGGATTTTACCCACAAGGTCAAGGCCCCATTGACAAAAAGACCATGGTGTTGTGATTGGTTGTAATTCTTGTGCTGGTGCATGTATCAGGTCTCCATGAACTTGGCATTTTTTGCACTTTTTGACAAAATAGTAGGAGTCTTTTTCCATTGATGGCCAATAGTATCCAGTGCACAGGAGTTTCTTGGCTAGTGACAGAGCGCTTGCATGAGTTCCACAAATTCCTTCATGTATCTCTTCTAAGGCCTTTGTTATCTCATCCTGTTCCAGACATCGAAGGAGAGTACCATCAAGACTGTGTCAATATAGGGTTTCAGCAATAATGGTATATCAAGCGGTTTGGCGAATGAAGGTTTTACTTTGGTTATTCGATTGGTTAGGAGGAAGTGTGTGATCATGGAGGTAGGTGTAGACCTCACCATACCATGGGGATTCAGAACCGATAAGGTGACATATCATCTCAGTTTCAAGGATATCATAAGCGGGGATCCAAAGCTGTTCTACCAAGAACTCGTAGTGTGTTGAATTCTGTGGAAGATCTAGGAGAGATGCAATGGTAGCCATAGCGTTAGCTGGTCAATTCTGATCTCTTGGTATCTGCTCAAAGGTGATAGTAGTAAATGATGGCTTTAGACTATCCACCATTTGTTTGTACGACATGAGTTTGTCATCTTTAGTCTGATATTCATCAGTTGCTTGTCGAATGACTAGTTGAGAGTCTCCATATACTTGCAGTTCTTGTAACTTCCATTGTATGGCTAGCCTGAGTCCTATGATCAAGGCCTCATACTCTGCTATGTTGTTTGTGCATGGAAAGGTGAGCCTGTAAGACTTCAGGATGTTGTCACCTTGAGGTGTGATAAACAGAATGCCTGTCCCCGAGCCATGCCTAGTGTATGAACCATCAAAGTATAGTTTCCATGGTTGTGTTGTTGTGATCATGAATATCTCTTCATCTAGAAAATTGGAAATGAGAGGATGATCGCCTATGAGTGGTGCATCGGCCAACTGATCTGCAATGACTTGACCCTTAATAGATTTACGGTCTACATACTTGATTTCAAATTCACTTAGAATCATCACCCATTTGACCAAGCGGCCTGTCAATGTTGCTTTGTAGAGTAAGTATTTGTGTGGATCAATCTTTGCAATTAAATGTACTTTATGTGTCAATAGATAGTGCCTCAGTTTAGTGGCTGCCAGGATTACTGCTAGGCAAGCTCGCTCAATAGGTGTGTAATTGAGTTCATAGCCAACCAGTGTGCGAGAGATGTAGTAAACACCACACTCTTTCCCTTCTGCATTATGTTGTGCCAATAGTACACCCAATGCTATACTTGTTGTTGATATATAGAGTAACAAAGGCCTACTTGGATCTGGTGGGATCAACAATGGCGTATTCATGAGATAATCTTTAAGCATCTAGAATGCTTGTCGGCATCTGCTATCCCACTGAAAGCAGATGTTCTTGTGTAATAAGTGTGTAAATGGGTGACACTTATCTGCGAGTTGTGCAATGCATTTTTGGATTGACTGTAGCCGCCCTTGTAATTGTTAGGGTTTCAAGCAGATCCGAAGCAAATATGAACTAACAATTATATGCAGAATTAAATACAAAAGATAAAGAAATAAAACAGGACACAGATAACACAGAGATTTAACGTGGTTCACCCAGAATGGGTTACGTCCACCATACACAGTCGTCCAATCTTTCTTATTATCCAGCAAAAATAGTACATCAACCATTTAATGCCTTAAGCATCTCAGCTGCTTATAACATGCATTTTTAGGGCAACAAACAAAGTTGGCATTTTTAAGGTTTTATTACAATGTCAATTTTCATCAACGAAAAATGGCAAAAAAAATACTTTGTTGATCAGTCGCCACATTGTCCTTAGATGACTGATGTTCTTTGGAGGTGGCATGTCCATGATTGCTTTGACCTTTGCAGGATCGACCTCAATACCTTTGCTGGAGACAATGTATCCTAGAAGCTTCCCTGAGGTTACTCCAAAGACACATTTCTTTGGGTTGAGCTGAACATGATATTGTTCTAGTTTGTCAAAGATTTTCTCTAATATTTCCAGATGACCTTCTCTTGTTAGTGATCTTGCCAATAAGTAATGAACATAATCTTCCATTATAGTATGCATCATATCATGAAAGATGGTGGTCATTGCTCTTTGATAGGTCACGCTTGCATTCTTTAGACCAAAAGGCATTACATTCCAACAGTATGTTCCCCATGGACATGTGAAGGCCATCTTATGTTGATCCTCTGGTGCGATCTTTATCTGATTGTATCCGGAAAAGCCATCCATAAGTGAAAGCATGGCATGTCCTGCTATTAGGTCCACTATTATGTCGATGTTTGGTAGGGGGAAGTCATCTTTAGGACATGCTTTGTTCAGATCTCTAAAGTTAGTACATATACGGATGCCCCCATTTGGTTTGCCGACAGGCACAATATTATATATCCAATCTGCATAATCAATTGGTCTAATAAAACCAACATCTAGGAGTTTCTTAAGTTCTGCTTTGACTATAACTGCAATTTAAGGATACATTTTGTGAAGCTTCTGCTTGACAGGTTTGGCTCCTTCTGCAATGGTGAGGTGATGCATGACTAAATCAGGATCAAGCCCAGGCATGTCTGCGTATGACCATGCGAAGTTGATCAGACACTTCTGGAAGAACTCTAAAAAACTTAGTTTGTTCCTCTGGAGTTAAAAGAGATGCTAGATGTATGTGGTGAGGAGTTTCAGGAGTCTTCACATTGTATTCTTTTGTCTCTTCAATGAGAATTGTAGACCGTTCATGTTGTGTACTAGCAGGGAGAATGTCAAACCTTTCATCCTCCGGCACCTTAGAGAGGTTTTCACCATTGGATACGCTCTTTCTTTTTACTTTTGCAGGATCAAACAATGCCACACTGTGGTTTTCACTGGAAGATCCATGTTTTATTGTTATATTTTTGCAGCTGAAAGGTTTGGCATCTGCCCCAAAGTATACCGCGCTATTAAGTTCAATGGTGAATCCAGCTTTGTGATCCCCGCTTGGTATGTTATCCCGTAGTTCCAAAAAGTCAATGATCGCCTCATCGTTTGGAAAAGGTCAAGACATGGGGGATTAGGTTGGTTCCATTCAATGAGTTCAGGATGGATAATGGGCATTACCTCATCAATTAGGTTAAGTTTGTTAGATGTATCAGTGAGGGTTAAGACGTTATGGTGAAGGTCGTTGATGGTACTCTCCCTGTCAGAATCAGGTGTAGGATGTGACGTAGGGTCTGTGGAAGATGTTTCTAGCTCAGGAACCCAAGAGGTCTTTATATATGCTTCTCCGTAAATAGGGATGTCTTTGCGGGGTGGAGGTGGTGATGTGTCTTCCTCATCTGAAGTATTAACTTGTATGGAATCAAATTCCCACTCATGTGAGTCAGTTTCTGAGTCACTTTCCAGTAACCGGTTACTATACCATACTGGGATATCCTTTGAGTTAAACACTACAGGTGTGATTAGTTGATGTACCTTTGTAGATGAAATGAGTGGTGTTGCAGGAAGGATTATGGGGATCAATGAATCTGATACGGGGAGTATTGGTAGTGTTGACTCTGTTGCTTCTGTTGGAACTGCTGGTGTTGTAGATACTGCTATGGGTTCTGATACAGTTGCTGCTGCTAATGGTGCTATTGATGTTATTGCTTCTGCTGATGGGATTGCTGGTTTGATTGGTGTTGCAGATGGTTTTGCTGGGATTTTTAGCCTTAATGGGTCAGTTGCTATGATGTTTGACATAGCTTTTATAACCAACAATGACCTCTTTGTAATAGGCTGATATAGTGGTTTGCTGGGTTTTCCTTTGAATCTGAGCTTAGGAAGGATCTCCTTTTGAAAGCCTAGGCCTGTGTTATCTTTGGGCTTTAATTCCGGCTGCAGCGGTTCATGTCGTCCTTGCTTGCAAGGTCCCAAAGCACTCTGACTATCATAACCCATTCTTTTCATAATGAGAAGGCCTTTTCCATATTGATTTGTGGGAAGCTTAGCTTGTGGGATGTCCGAAGTGATGGGATCTTTATAGATCCATTCTGCTAAGTCTTCATCTCTGGTCTCTTCTTCTTGACTCTTTCCAAGGATGAATGGCTTCAAAGTACATGCTGGCTTGATCAGTGGTTGTTGAAGTAACCATTGAGGTTTACCATGTGTTCTAGGAGAAGTGGACATTTGTCGAACACAAAAGAGTTGGCTGAGATTGTATTCCCCAGGACCTTCCTCTGCTATTTTCATCTTGAGCTTCTCTTGCTTGGGTATAGTGGTGTTTGAACTGGAAAGAGAGGCTAGACTTACGTATGATGTGGGTGAGATGGCTTCTCTATTGTTGGGAACGGTAATCTCTGGTTGATGACTTATATTATGACAATATGCAAAGGGGTTTGCATCACCCAGGATTGTGATTTCTACACCATTATGCGGGAACTTGATACACTGATGGTAGGTGGATGGAACGGCTTGCATGGCGTGTATCCAAGGTCTTCCTAACAATAAATTGTATTGTAGAGGAAGGTCCAGAACTTGTCAGATGATGTGTTTCACCACAGGGCCCACTCGGATTGGTAGCTCAACAGCTCCTTTGGATGAATGCTCTGCATCATCATAGGATTTGATTGTTATCTTCTTGCGAGGATCCACTGATTCAATTGCATATCCCAAAGCTGTGACTAATTGTAGTGTACAAATATTCAAGCCTACTCCATTATTGATCAAGACTCGCTTGATCCTATGTTAGTTGATAAACCCTTCAATGTGGAGTGAGGCGTTGTGAGGTTGCTGGAAGGATGAGTTGTCACTTTCAGAGAAAGTGAGACAAGGTGACAACCTTAGGTTTCCAACCATGGCTTGAAATTGATATGTATTTAGGTTTGCAGGGACTGACACCTCTTGGAGAGCTTAATCCAAGATTGTTTTATGGGATGGAGATAGGCGCAATAGCTCTAAGATAGATATCAGTGCGGGTGTTTTGTCTAACTATTCCACAAGGTTATACTACTTTGGGATAGATGGGGTTCCTTGTGGAGCTGCTTTGATGGTAATCTTGCCATGACGTATAACAACATTGCAAGTGGAGCTAGGATTTTTGATGGTTATAGTTGCAATATGTTCACTGGCATCATATAGGTGATTAACAGTGTAATTATATGCGGCTTGCGTATAATTGGTGTTTTATCTAATTGGTCCACAAGGTTATATTGCTTTGGGATAGATGTGGTTCCTTGTGGAGCTACTTTTATGGTAATTTTGTCGCGACGTGTAACAACATTTCAAGTGGAGCTGAAATTCTTGATGGTAATAGTTGCAATTTGTTCACTGGCATCATATAGGTGATTCATAGTGTAATTATAGGCGGGGCGCGTATAATCGGTGGTATCTGTGTCTCGCCCTGAAGTGGAAGGACCCCTTTCATCTTATGATGGAAGTGGATTTTTAAACATGAGATGATCATTGTTTGTTGTCTTTGGGTCATGTCCTTCGATTTCAATTTCACCTCGATCAATAAGATCCTGAATAAGATCTTTCAATCTGTGACAATTGCTTGTCTTATGTCCTTTCCCTTGATGGAAGTCGCAATGCTCAGTATCCCTCCACCATGAAGGTTTGACTTGAGGTTCATAATTTGATGTTTTGGGTAAGGTAACCAGATTTTGAGAAACCAACTGACGTAACACTATTTCGATGGGTTCCCCTAAGGGAGTGTATGTTCATTTTGGTTTAAAATTTTGCTGGCGTTGTCTGGGTTCCTCTTGAGATGTATTGCATCCTTGACTTGGAGAAGCAATTGTGTTATTCTTGGGTGGGGGGTTCTGTCATGCAAATCAAACCATAGGTTTTGCACTTTTGATAGTTCTTGCATCCACAACCTCGTCATTGACGAATTTTTTGTTTTTGTTCCAGAAGTTAGGCTTGTCACTATTGAAGCGTGGGCGAGGACCATCCTTTGGCTCATTATATATCTTGATAAGCCCTTTTTTGATGAAAGCCCGCTCACATTTTAAGCCTTTGGTGATCATGTCATTGAAAGAGTCTGCGTCTTTTACGTCTAGGTGAAATTCCATTTCGTCATTTAAGTTGGAAATAAATATTTCCACTAGTTCTTGTTCAGGTAACTGAAGAGAATGCTTGCTAGACATTTGACGCCATCATTGCAGAAAGACTGAAAATAGCTCACATGGTTTTTGTTTAGTGTTACATAGATCAGCCATTGTGATATCACATTCAATGTTATGTGATTAATGTCCCAGGAACTTCTGCACTAACTCTTCGAAGGTCCTAATGGCACCTGGTAATTGGGAAAACCATGATGTGGTTGTTCCTCCCAAGCTTTGGGGAAAAAGTCACATTAGGTATGTGTCCTCGTATGCCACTTCGAGGCAAGCTGAATGGAATTCTCTAACATGATCATGAGGATCTCCTTTTCCTCTATACTTTTTGAACTTGGGTGTTTCAAACCCTCGCGGAAAAGGTGGCATATGAAGATTCCTATCAAAGGGATAGGGACAAATGTCATTGAGTGAAAATTGATTTGTTTTTACACCACTATGAATTTGTTGGGCAAGATTTTCACCTTGTTGCCACAACATGTCTATTTCATTTGGAGGAGGAGGAGGATGGGGATTACCTTGATGAAGGTTGTATCTGATGTGTTCTCGACCTCTTTCATCCTCATTATGACTTTGGCGTTCTAATGCTTGTCTTAGTTGTGCTACATCAAAGTCAGAGGGTAGTTTATCCCCTTCTTGAGCAAGTCTTAAAAAGTGAGCATCAACATTGCTCTTGAGTATTTCATCAAAAAGTCTATTAAAGAGAGGGTTGTGTTGTGCCCTTTCTATTGCTGCTGGAATAGGAGTGCCTGTATTTTCATCATTTATATTTCCTCCAAGGGCTTCTTGGAACTCATTGATATTTTCCTCCTCTTCCTCTTCAATTTCTATTTGTCTAGATCTTGATCTAGTCTGAGTCATTTTGTTTACAAGTTTTTGTTGAAGTTTGATGAAAATGATGATGAGTTCATGATGGAATGAAAGATTGATGTTTGGTGAAGTGCTTTGCATACGGATCCTTAGCACTAAAGGTAGATGCTACCAAAGTTCTTTCTTGAATTGCTTGTTGTTTTTGACAAAGTGTGATGTGATAAGGTTTAGAGAAATCTGAGATGTGTTACAGACTTAACTACCTAGTAATGAGAGGATGCACTCATAGACTAGTTTTAAGCTGCGTAGAAATGCCTCTTAGGATGAGTTTATCCTAGATGTAGAGACAACCTAAAAGTGATTTGTTTGTGTTTGATTCAAGCAATATTAAAATAGAATTTAGGATAAAAACCTTTTAATGTTTTGAGAGTTGGAATGGAGTGATGATATGTGAAGGTGAGAATGGATGAAAAGTTAACTTCAATAGAAACTTAGTGTTACTAAAGGAACAAACTCTTCCTCTTCTTGTTCAGGAGTTGGTGGTTCTTCCCTAGCTATGTTATATGTGATGCAGATGTCGGGAAAGAAGTTAGGATTGATTTTGCTGCCTTTGTTCTTGTGATAAATCAAAGCTCGATATTGCATAAAAGCTCTGCAGTTCAATGACTCTTGATCAAATTCATTTGATTTTCCTTGAAGATAAAGACGCATGTGACGTAAGAAGGCTCTATGAGAGACAAAAATTTGTCTATTAAGATAGAAGAATTTCCTCCTTTTGATTAAAGCCTTTGAGCTCAATGGTCTTCTCTTCAAGTTGATGTGTTGATGAAGATTCTTCTTTCTTAAGATGTGAAGAAGGGTCATATAGTGTAGGGCCCCTCCCCGATCAAGCTCTGATTAACTTAGTTGACCATGGTTGACCCTATTAATACATGCTATAATTCAATAGGATGGGCTATGTTAGACAGATAGATTAGTGAGAAAGAGTAATTGAATCAAGTTACATAATCATTTCACCTTGCGGTGTACATTTTGATGTGTTATGGATTTGAAATCCTATATGATCCATTGATTGGATAATCTTGATCAGATGTATGTTAGTTATATCTGAATTTGCAGAACTTTATTATGATGTTAGAAATATGATGCATATCTTATGAATGGATGAAATTTATGAGGATTATGATAATTGCTTATGTGGATTGCTTTGGATATATGGCAAATTAATTTTATGATGACAATTGTATGCAGAGTGATTGATTTGTATTCTTAATTATATGTTTAAAATTATATGAGGTTATTTGGGAATTACTAATGTGTAATTGAGATGCACAAGAAAATTATCCACGTGACCATGGAAACATTATGGAGAATCAAGCCTAGACCTTTGTGCGTTTGTAAAACTAGGGGTTGTCTATTTGGAAAGACAACACCCTGTATCTATCATATTTTATTCATAAACGTAAATGGTTGCATGTGTGTTAAATTGTATTTATTAATTTGTTTAATCCAACAAGAGACAATTTCCATGTGTAAATTAAGTAATGTATTTTATTGTGTCACTTGACACGTGCTGAATAGTGTTTTGATTATGACATGTCTCTTGGAGGGAAATTGTTTCAACCAAAGCCTTTTCAAATATTTGAGTGTGGTCCCAGATTTGCCTTGGGTAGAGAGTCCTTGGAGTGGTCAACTCAAGTTTGACCCGTAGGTTAACTTCAGATGGGTTTCTAAGGGGTCAAATGGACTTCCAGGGCTAGTTTAGGGGTTTTTCCAAAGGTCCATAGGGTATACCTATGGGTTAGGGGTATTTTCAAGCATGTAACCACTCCCATGTGATTGATTTGACACCTCAAAAATTGGTTTTCCCAAGATGAGCGAAAATCCAACTTGGAGGATTCCTCCTAGGTTAGATAACCTTCCTTTCTTGTGTCAGTCTCCCTCCCCCACTTTCTCTTACCTTTTTCAGTTGTCAGTTTTAGTAACCTGTAAGAGGTTGGGAAGACCAACCAATGTGAGCTCTCACTCTATCTAAGAGGTTGGAAAGAGTGAGAGAAGCCTTCTTAGGCAAGGGTTTGAGGCTTAGGATGGCAATCACCCACTCTCCATCTTTGGAGACTAGAATCTTGAAGTTTACGGGAAGTTTAGTATAGGAAATTCTGGCTAGGTGTGGAAGGATAGAAGTGTGGAATTGGGCGGCTCTTCTCCAAACTATCCCTTGTAAACCCTTGGCAGATTCAAGGTTGGTTCAATCTCTTACTTTGTATGTTGAAACTTGGTTTTGAAAGATTGCTTGGATGTAGTTGTTTTTCTTCCTTTGTGTTTCATTTGTGAAGAAATATATGTGAGCTTTCACTTGATTTGGTTATGCATTTTTATATGTGATTTGAGAGGTTCCAAGGCCAACTCACCCTTGGGAGGGTTGAGTGGCCTTGGGGTGGAGGGTTGTTTTCCAGCCTTAGAGTGAGAGGCTCTATTTGGAAGAGAGTGATCTCAAGGGTTTGTTTTGTGACCCTTGCTGCATAGTTTTGTTTATGCATTTGGGAGTCATAAGGGGAGATATTATGGCTCGTATGCCTTGGTGCTCATAAGGATGTTGGGACAAGTTTGGAACTTGTGATGTATTCTTGGTTGCCATGAGATGGTTTGTGTTCTACTATTTTTGCAGTTTCTCCTCAAGGTGCTTAGTCCACCTCCACCCATGTAAAAATCACATTTGGTGATGATGTTAAGCCTTGGGATGGGAATATGTTTGTTGTAAGTTTTCCATGCTTGTTAGTGTATTTCTTGAGTGTAATCCGTCTAGGTCTTAGTTCTCCAAGCTCGGGGGTGGCTTCTAGTAAGCCTAGGTTGGGAGGTGAGCCTCCATGGTCACGACCTAAAAATTTGTATTGCAGGTTTGCTTGGAAAGAAAAGGAAAGAAAAGAAGGCTATGAGTTGATCCTAAGTTTATTGGTTTATAGTTGCAAAAATGTATATAGTTGGGAAGCCCTCATTTAGTATAAATGAGAGGCTAAGCTTAGAATCTACCTATTGTAAAAGTTACCATGATATATTAAATGTAATTATTGTCTAAGTTTCATCATGAAATAAATATGTAAAACACTTGAGCATATTCTTGCAAGAAAAGAATAAAAATAGAGTTATTTTCTTATAGATATTTGAGATAGTCTTTATGGATATTCACTTGTGGAAATATATTAGAAAATTAATTCTATTCATGTCTTATTAAGAAAAAAAAAAAAGAGAGAATAGAAAGGTTAAATGTTAGTAGCATAGTTATGTGAAAAGAAAAGAAGTATAAATCTAAATGTTAATAAAGTAGTCTCTTTAAAATAAGAAATGAAATATTGATTTATATTTATAGTTTGAGCTCAAAAAAAGAATAAAGAGATATTATAAGAGTTATTATTGAGATTACATTATATCTTGATGTTTATTGTTTAAATGGATTTTAGAAAATGTTATTTGCAGCTGTGAATAAAAATGATACTGCCATGTTTTTTTCCATTATGTAAAAGCATGTTAGTAGAAAGTAAATAAATCTAGATATTGTTATTTTTAAATCAAAAGAAATATCTATGTATTGAAAGGAAATACAATTTAATCTATTCTGTTTTTATTGAAAATAACTAGTTCTAAGTTAATGGAAAATGCAGATTTAAGTATATATATGTCCTCATAAATAAATATATATATTATAATAGTAATATCTATTGTCCTAGTTATAAATCTAATCTAAGTTGTTGTTGCATCTAGTTTTTTTTGTTTTTTTTTTAAAAGGAGTTCATTTGCATTTAAATCAGGATTTTACATTCAACTAATATTTTGACTAAAATGGTAGCATTGTTTTAAAATTGTACACAAATATTTTTAACATTTAATATACCGAATAAAAGAATATTATCTGTGCTATTATATTTGTAACATTTTATATTTAGTTAAGCAGATCAGATTATTTAAATTTGAACAAATATATTGGTGCATGAATATATATATATATATGTATTATAAATATATATATAGATTTATATATAAACATATATAAAATATCTTTATATATGAAATTAAATTGCATCTACTCAGTATATATATATATATATATATATATATATATATATATATATATATATATATATATATATATATATATATATATATATACCTACCATCATTTTACTTTATCTTGTTTTATAAACAAGTAAATGTAAAAAAAAAATATATAAAAATAAAAATAAAAAGTATTTATCTCAAACAAAAAAGAACGAGTGGGATCTCAGGGCTGCCATGGACTCGCAGAAGGGTTCCACCGTAAGTGGCGGGGTGGAAGCGAATCGTGGGCTGTGACCTACTTGTATGGGTTGCGACCCACACAGGTGGAGCAAAGTGCACCTGTGAGGGCCGCAGACCATCGGGGTGAGCCGCGTCCGGAAGCGACCACCGGGCCACAACCCACCCGTATGGGCCGCGACCCACATAGGTGGGCTGAAGCTCACCTGTGAGGGCCGCGACCACTCGGGTGAGCTGCGTCCCCATTGGTGGCACCACCCTTCCCATAAGCCTCCTCGTCCTTAGCAGGTTGCTTGCCGCTGTCGTAGACCCCGACTCCTTCCACCGTGGCTCGACCATCCTCCTCTGCGGTGCATTCTCTGTCGCCGCCCTGGTAAACCCTCGCGGCCACCATGTGAAGTCCCTCTAGAGCCTTAAGATAGTGTATTGTTTCTAGGGTTAGATTTTAAGGGAAAAATGAACCAAAAAAGGGGATATGACGTTGAAAACAAAAATAATTAAAAATAAGATGAACTCATCAAAATATGGGTAAACCCTAAATAGGATTCAAAAAGATTATTGTATTATTGGGTGGGTTTTTTTTAAAATTTTTGAAATAAGGCTATTGGAAAATTTTCCCCCCATTTTAGATAGGTAGTTCTATAATGGATTTATGTGTTCTCCTTATTTAAAGGGGTCTTTATTCTCAAAGAAGGTATTTTGTTATAACCTTTTTATGAAGGAAATTTTTTTATAATAATTTGATTAGAGTTTTATTAATTTTAAAAGGGATAATGAGTAATAAAATTGGAGGAGGAATTTATAACAACATGATTTAAGATATATGATTACATTTTAGAGATTTTAATGGTATTTATAATTAAATGAAATAATTTAATATAGGTTATTAAATGTTTATTGAAAGAGGGTATTGTGGTGGTATGATATATTTTTCTAGAATAAGTCAATGAACTTGATTTTTGCGAACTTATTTAACCCAGATGAAACATTATATTAAATAGATTAATTAACATATTAACGTTTGGCACTCCAATTTTATTTGCTCAATTAATTAATATTATTACGTTGAAAACATATTAATACTTAATTAATAGATGCAAGATTTAAGTAAGTTATAAAGGAAGAATATAATAACAATGATGGAGGAAACTTGATATTAGTTAAATAATTGATATTGGATCAAGTAATTGTATTAATGTCTTTTTAGTAGAAGTTGATCTAATTAAATATTATAAAAAGCAATTGAAATGAAAGGGATATTTGGGGGGTTTTATTATTGTCTTTATAAAATTAATTTGATCCGCTTGATGATAGGAGTTATTGTAATTGTTACGTAAGTAATATTCTAACCCTATCGTCTAGGAGTTTTATTGACACCTAACGCTTCTAGTCATATTTTATTTCATCGCTCACTTTGGAAACCTTTTCTTTTAATATCAATTAAGGTTTTGTTGGAACAATTTGTTAAGTTGTACCCACTAATTAAGCATAGGTTGCATATAATTAAGCGTTCAAAAAAAATTGTTGCTTGTGTTTTTGCCGAAAAGTTTGGGAATGACATATAGTTTGATGCTTTTGTTGTTGCTCTTTGTTTTTGATCTTTTGCTGGTATTTGAAAATGTTTTGTTGGATGAATACTTGTTTTTGGAACTGATTTTTTTATTTTTCTTTGACAAGAAAACAAAATTGTACATAAATATTTTTAACATTTAATATACCGAATAAAATAATATTATCTGTGCTATTATATTTGTAACATTTTATATTTAGTTAAGCAAATCAGATTATTTAAATTTGAACAAATATATTGGTGCATGAATATGTATATATATATTTATATAAACATATATATGTATATAAATATATATATAGATTTATATATAAACATATATAAAATATCCTTATATCTGAAATTAAATTGCATCTACTCAGTATATATATATATATATTGTTTTATAAACAAGTAAATGTAAAAAATAAAAATATAAAAAATAAAAATAAAAAGTATTTATCTCAAACAAAAAAAAACGAGTGGGATCTCAAGGCCGCCATGGACTCGCAGAAGGGTTCCACCGTAAGCGACGGGGTGGAAGCGGACCATGGGTCGTGACCCACTCGTATGGGCTACGACCCACACAGGTGGAGCAAAGCGCACCTGTGAGGGTCGCGGACCACTCGGGTGAGCTGCGTCCGGAAGCGACCATGGGGCCGCAACCCACCCGTATGGGCCGCGACCCACACAGGTGGGCCGAAGCTCACCTGTGAGGGTCGTGGACCACCCAGGTGAGCTGCATCCCCATTGGTGGCGCCGCCCTTCCCATAAGCCTCCCCATCCTCGGCAGGTTGCTTGCCACCGTCGCAGACCTCGACTCCTTCCACCACGGCTCGACCATCCTCCTCCGCGGTGCCAACCTCTGCCACCGCCCTGGTAAACCCTCGCGGCCACCATGTGAAGTCCCTATAGAGCCTTAAGGCAATGTATTGTTTCTAGGGTTAGATTTTAAGGGAAAAATGAACCAAAAAAGGGGATATGATGTTGAAAACAAAAATAATTAAAAATAAGATGAACTCATATCAAAATATGGGTAAACCCTAAATAGGATTCAAAAAGATTATTGTATTATTGGGTGGGTTTTTTTTTTAACTTTTGAAATAAGGCTATTGGAAAATTTTCCCCCCATTTTAGATAGGTAGTTCTATAATGAATTTATGTGTTCTCCTTATTTAAAGGGGTCTTTATTCTCAAAGAAGGTATTTTGTTATAACCTTTTTACGAAGGAAATTTTTTTATAATAATTTGATTAGAGTTTTATTAATTTTAAAAGGGATAATGAGTAATAAAATTGGAGGAGGAATTTATAATAACATGATTTAAGATATATGATTACATTTTAGAGATTTTAATGGTGTTTATAATTAAATGAAATAATTTAATATAGGTTATTAAATGTTTATTGAAAGAGGGTATTGTGGTGGTATAATATATTTTTCTAGAATAAGTCAATGAACTTGATTTTTGTGAACTTATTTAACCCAGATGAAACCTTATATTAAATAGATTAATTAACATATTAACGTTTGGCACTCCAATTTTATTTGCTCAATTAATTAATATTATTACGTTGAAAACATATTAATACTTAATTAATAGATGAAAGATTTAAGTAAGTTATAAAGGAAGAATATAATAACAATGATGGAGGAAACTTGATATTAGTTAAATAATTGATATTGAATCAAGTAATTGTATTAATGTCTTTTTAGTAGAAGTTGATCTAATTAAATATTATAAAAAGCAATTGAAATGAAAGGGATATTTGGGGGGTTTTTATTATTGTCTTTATAAAATTAATTTGATTTGCTTGATGATAGGAGTTATCGTAATTGTTACGTAAGTAATATTCTAACCCTATCGTCTAGGAGTTTTATTGACACCTAACGCTTCTAGTCATATTTTATTTCATCGCTCACTTTGGAAACCTTTTCTTTTAATATCAATTAAGGTTTCGTTGGAACAACTTGTTAAGTTGTACCCACTAATTAAGCATAGGTTGCAAATAATTAAGCTTTCAAAAAAATTTGTTGCTTGTGTTTTTGCCCAAAAGTTTGGGCATGACATTTTGGTATCAGAGCCCTAGGTTCATACACTGGTGAACATGGGCTACACTCATAACTTATTTTAAACCAAACTATAGCTTTGAAGTATAACACCTAGGTGGAAACTTGCAAAATAACAAAGTAAAACATAAGTGAAAAATCATTTAAACCAACAAATCAACATATATCAATTCAAGGGGTTCCAAGGGACACTAAAAGCCCTGAAATTTGAAACTTATTAGTCAAAATGTTTATGGCATAATAAGACCCCAAAGGCTACAAAAATTTTAAAATTATAAATATTCTCGATATTTAATAAACGAAATTTAGATCATTAGTACTTATGAGCTTACCATTCAATTGGAATCCAAACACAATTATTACCCTAATCAAATCAAGTATGAGGAGTTAATTCTACAATAAAATACCTCTAATGGTAACTAAGAGAATACCATCCGTCGAGGTATGTTCTTGACATGGCAAGTCAAGCAAGCTAGTTAGACATAAGATGAAGGCGCAATAAACAAGATAATTGAGACAGAGACAACTCAAGCTAACTTTTTAAGCTATGCGAAAATTTTGGTGGTTCAAGAACCAGGACCACCATTTGAGACAACAATGAAAAGGAGTTAAGAGGTACTCTTGCGAATATTAGAAAGAAGCATTAACCTATCCTAATGAATAGGTACCTTAAGCGTGTGGTCATGCTAGGTTGCTTATTAAGAGCATTTGTTAGACAATTCTCGTAGCAATGCAGAGAAGCTAGAGTTGTATAACCTTGAAGATAAGGACTAAAATGATGGATGACAATCTCCTTGAAAAGTGGACCCTAGTAATATTATAGATGAATTAAATAAGGAGAAAGGAGACATGAACTTCTTGGGTTAAAACACGTAATTGTAATAAACCCTAAGTTCATCCGTAGTTATATAATTGGGGAAACAAGCAAGTAAAGCCACAACTAGTTCCTTCATGGGAAGATAACCTTGGAGAAATTCAAATAATGGCAAAAAGAGTAGAGATAAATTGGGAATCATGAAAAATACCTATTGAAGTGCAAGGAGAATCATGGTCTAATAACCTAGGAATGATTAACTTAAATATCCGTTCAGAATCTAAGGAGAAAAGTGCAACCCAATCATGGCTAGTCATTAGATACAAGAAAATATGGAACACAATTTAACTACTTGGTACAACCGAAGTAGGTTTGTAAATTATGGCACTCAAGTGTGAGAGTATGTGAAACATTAAGTATGGATGAAACAACATACAGTTGGAAAGGGCTTGTGGAAAGATAGTATAGCGGTATTATAATACCAAAGTTTTAATGAGAATTAGTTGGCAGTATAAAATGTTTTATGAGAACAATGATAAGGAGTCGAATTATGTGGTTAGCTCAGGGAGAACTTGGAAATTATGAGAGTCTTAAGACATTGGTAATTATTGGACACCTTTATGTTATACCATAATTGGGTAACTTGATGATAAGGTGGTTTATTTGGATTGAAGAAATCGAAGGTTGTGATATGTCGAAATTGGCTAGTAAGTAAATATAAACAAGTAATATGGAAAGAGGTAACTTCTTTTTACCAAAGTTTAATTAAAAGGGTGGGTGTTGGTCACTTCTCGAGTGCACACCCCCTTGTTTTCATAAGTTGCATAAGTGAAGTAGGAGAGAATAAGTCAACTCTTCGCGTTGTTTGAAATATGTCATGAAGTGTGTGGGTAGGAATTAGTTGTCAAGTGTTATTGATTTTACTTGACAATTATTCCACCCCCAATGGTTCTTAACCATAAGTGTTAGTAATTTTGGCAACATGCTCCTACTTAATGAGGACAAGTGAATGTTGGAGGTGAAAATACAAGGAGCTAGCATGAGGTGCTAAGAGAACAAATGATGTCCCTAGTAAAATTATATGATTACATTATAATGAACCCTAAGTGTTTCTAAGTATACAAGTGACAATTTTGACCGAACTATCAACCGCGTGTGTAAGTAAGACATGAAAGTGTCGATGCTTGAGCTACCACGTATTATTGAACCAAGGTTTAGCATATTAAAATAATTAATGGAAGTCCAAGAAGAATGGACGGAGAATGGTAGAGTTAGTGCAATCACCTGTTAGAATATAGTTATGGATGTTAATAACCCTTAATAGATAGCGGATTATATCGGAAAGTGTTGCTTGTAATAGTAATCATGTGAAGGTTAAATGGAACATGATCTATAAAATGATTGCAATCTCTTGTGTATAAGATATTTCATAAATAATAAAGGAATATAAATAATCTAAGAACCTTAAGAGTCTAATAATCACTTCCTAACACACTCAGGACGTGTGATCTTGGGTGATGTGTTGCGGTTACTCCCTATAGCATGGCTAGTATGGTCATCTTGTTTAAAGTTTTGATTCGACAATATTTTCAACTTTATTTTAATAGTATATTGTGACCTAGGGGCTAGTATTTCTTTTATATTATTTTTATGATGAAAGGAGCACTAAATTTATGTTTCTTTTATTGGAGCTATGGCACTTGCCATGTTGCTAGTTTTAATATCTTTCAATTACCGACATTTTTCTTCTTTTTATTGGACTTGGCAAAGGTAACTTTTTTTTTTTTTTTTTAAAGTGTCAAGTGGTCATTTTGATGGTTGATATAGCTAGCCCTAGTGATGTGATTTGTGTAATGTCTATCATGTTCGTTGAACCACTGATAGTGTGTCAAGGGAGAATACCGCAAGGAGTGAAATTAGGCATGAAGAATAAACAAAGAATATTATATCAAAATAAGGTAAAGGAAGGAATATCCTCCTAAATAAAATTATTTGCGAGTAAACTAAGCGAGAAAATTCATTCAAAAAAATGTGATCTAGACCTGATGAATTGCGAAAGTGATGATAATTGCATACTTGTTAGTTTGGCATGTGTATGGAGATGTTTGCATGGATGATATCTAAATTAAGTATATATATATTTTTTTATCACTTCTTTAAAATGGGATTGTTATACACCTTAATGTTTGGGGTTTGCGAATAATGTGCCCTATGTAACTTAAACCTCGGTGCCTACAAATATAAACATTGTAAACCCTAGAGGTAGAAAACTACCCTATTTAGGGGTGGATTTGAAGAACCTAAACTTGATTATACCTTGTTGCCTTATGATGTGGGAAGAAATCATGCACCTAAGATGGTTTAACAAATATTTTATTAACACCCTTATGAGGCACCTTGATGTAAAATAAGTAGATTCATTTTGGATAACTGTGATGTCAATTTTCTTTAGTGGCAAGCATGGATGAGAATTGTAGTGGGATAAACATGTTTTAAAATGAATCCTAAACAAGTATGACTCCTAGAAATTTAATAAGTAAACTATAATGTGTAACCTTGATTATGGGAGTTGATGTGTGTTATTGATATGATTTGGATGGTGCATTAATGTAAACTGTTGAAAGATAGAATTTTGTAAACACCTACCTGAGATTGAAGGGAAATGTAATAAATATACTAAAAATTTAACCTTATGTAAATAGTAAGCTAATTACAATAATAAGTTGGTTTTGGTATTGCATCTTTCTAGTAGGCAAGATAAGAGTAACTTAGTGAGAATGTGGGAAATGTTACATCCCTATTTCGTATCCTACTCATGCGACTTCCAAGAGTAAGTCGAACTCTAGGGGAGGAGGATGTAGGGCCCCTCCCTGATCAAACTCTGATTAAATTAGTTGACCATGGTTGACCCTATTAATAAATGCTATAATTCAATAGGATGGGCTATGTTAGACAGATAGATTAGTGAGAATGAGTAATTGAATCAGGTTACATAATCATTTCACCTTGCGGTGTACATTTTGATGTGTTATGGATTTGAAATCCTATATGATCCATTGATTGGATAATCTTGATCTAACGTATGTCAGTTATAACTGAATTTGAAGAACTTTATTATGATGTTAGAAATATGATGCATATCTTATGAATGGATGAAATTTATGAGGATTATGATAATTGCTTATGTGGATTGCTTTGGATATATGGTAAATTGATTTGTATGATGGCAATTGTATGTAGAGCGATTCATTTGTATTCTTGATTATATGTTTAAAATTATATGAGGTTATTTGGGAATTACTAATGTGTAATTGAGATGCATAGGAAAATTATCCATGTGACCATGGAAACATTATGGAGAATCACGCCTAGACCTTTGTGTGTTTGTAAAACCAGGGGTTGTCTATTTGGAAAGACAACACCCCATATGTATCGTATTTTATTCGTAAACGTAAATGGTTGCATGTGTGTTAAATTGTATTTATTAATTTGTTTAATCCAACAAGAGACAATTTCCATGTGTAAATTAAGTAATGTATTTTATTGTGTCACTTGACACGTGCTGAATAGTGTTTTGATTATGACATGTCTCTTGGAGGGAAATTGTTTCAACCAAAGCCTTTTCAAATATTTGAGTGTGGTCCCAGATTTGCCTTGGGTAGAGAGTCCTTGGAGTGGTCAACTCAAGTTTGACCCGTAGGTTAACTTCAGATGGGTTTCTAAGGGGTCAAATGGACTCCCAGGGTTAGTTTAGGGGTTTTTCCAAAGGTCCATAGGGTATACCTATGGGTTAGGGGTATTTTCAAGCATGTAACCACTCCCATGTGACTGATTTGACACCTCAAAAATTGGTTTTCCCAAGATGAGCGAAAATCCAACTTGGAGGATTCCTCCTAGATTAAATAGCCTTCCTTTCTTGTGTCAGTCTCTCTCCCCCACTTTCTCTTACCTTTTTCAGTTGCCAATTTTAGTAACCTGTAAGAGGTTGGGAAGACCAACCAATGTGAACTCTCACTCTATCCAAGAGGTTGGAAAGAGTGAGAGAAGCCTTCTTAGGCAAGGGTTTGAGGCCTAGGATGGCAATCACCCACTCTCCATCTTTGGAGATTAGAATCTTGAAGTTTATTGGAAGTTTAGTATAGGAAATTTTGGCTAAGTGTGGAAGGAAAGAAGTGTGGAATTGGGCCGCTCTTCTCCAAACTATCCCTTGTAAACCCTTGGAAAATTCAAGGTTGGTTCAATCTCTTACTTTGTATGTTGAAACTTGGTTTTGAAAGATTGCTTGGATGTAGTTGTTTTTCTTCCTTTGTGTTTCATTTGTGAAGAAATATATGTGAGCTTTCACTTGATTTGGTTATGCATTTTTATATGTGATTTGGGAGTTTCCAAGGCCAACTCACCCTTGGGAGGGTTGAGTGGCCTTGGGGTGGAGGGTTGTTTTCCAGCCTTAGAGTGAGAGGCTCTATTTGGAAGAGAGTGATCTCAAGGGTTTGTTTTGTGACCCTTGCTGCATAGTTTTGTTTATGCATTTACGGGTCATAGGGGGAGATATTATGGCTCATATGCCTTGGGGCTCATAAAGATGTTGGGACAAGTTTGGAACTTGTGATGTATTCTTGGTTGCCATGAGATGGTTTGTGTTCTACTATTTTTGCAGTTTCTCCTCAAGGTGCTTAGTCCACCTCCACCCATGTAAAAATCACATTTGGTGATGATGTTAAGCCTTGGGATGGGAATATGTTTGTTGTAAGTTTTCCATGCTTGTTAGTGTATTTCTTGAGTGTAACCCGTCTAGGTCTTGGTTCTCCAAGCTCGGGGGTGGCTTCTAGTAAGCCTAGGTTGGGAGGTGAGCCTCCATGGTCACGACCTAAAAATTTGTATTGCAGGTTTGCTTGGAAAGAAAAGGAAAGAAAAGAAGGCTATGAGTTGATCCTAAGTTTATTGGTTTATAGTTGCAAAAATGTATATAGTTGGGAAGCCCTCATTTAGTATAAATGAGAGGCTAAGCTTGGAATCTACCTATTGTAAAAGTTACCATGATATATTAAATGTAATTATTGTCTAAGTTTCATCATGAAATAAATATGTAAAACACTTGAGCATATTCTTGCAAGAAAAGAATAAAAATAGAGTTATTTTCTTATAGATATTTGAGATAGTCTTTATGGATATTCACTTGTGGAAATATATTAGAAAATTAATTCTATTCATGTCTTATTAAGCAAAAGAAAAAGAGAGAGAATGAAATGGTTAAATGTTAGTAGCATAGTTATGTGAAAAGAAAAGAAGTATAAATCTAAATGTTAATAAAGTAGTCTCTTTAAAATAAGAAATGAAATATTGATTTACATTTATAGTTTGAGCTCAAAGAAAGAATAAATAGATATTTTAAGAGTTATTATTGATATTACATTATATCTTGATGTTTATTGTTTAAATGGATTTTATAAAATGTTATTTGCAGCTGTGAATAAAAATGATACTGTCATGTTTTTTTCCATTATGTAAAAGCATGTTAGTAGAAAGTAAATAAATCTAGATATTGTTATTTCTAAATCAAAAGAAATATCTATGTATTGAAAGGAAATACAATTTAATCTATTATGTTTTTATTGAAAATAACTAGTTTTAAGTTAATGGAAAATACAGATTTAAGTATATATATGTCATCATAAATAAATATATATATTATAATAGTAATATCTATTGTCCTAGTTATAAATCTAATCTAAGTAGTTGTTGCATCTAGTTTTTTTTGTTTTTTTTAATAGGAGTTCATTTGCATTTAAATCAGGATTTTACATTCAACTAATATTTTGACTAAAATGGTAGCATTGTTTTAAAATTGTAAATAAATATTTTTAACATTTAATATATCGAATAAAAGAATATTATCTGTGCTATTATATTTGTAACATTTTATATTTAGTTAAGCAGATCAGATTATTTAAATTTGAACAAATATATTGGTGCATGAATATATATATAATATCCTTATATCTGAAATTAAATTGCATCTACTCAGTGTGTATATATATATATATATATATACACACACACCATCATTTTACTTTATCTTGTTTTATAAAGAAGTAAATGTAAAAAATGAAAATATAAAAAATAAAAATAAAAAGTATTTATCTCAAACAAAAAAAAATGAGTTGGATCTCAGGGCTGCCATGGACTCGCAGAAGGGTTCCACCGTAAGCGGCGAGGTGGAAGCAGACCATGGGCCGCGACCCACTCGTATGGGCTGCGACCCAAACAGGTGGAGCAAAGCGCACCTGTGAGGTTCACGAATCACCCGGGTGAGCCGCGTCGGGAAGCGACCACAAGGCCGCAACCCACCCGTATGGGCCGCGACCCACACAAGTGGGCCGAAGCTTACCTGTGAGGGTCGCGGACCACCTGGGTGAGCTGCATCCCCACTGGTGGCATCGCCCTTCCCATAAGCCTCCCCGTCCTTGGCAGGTTGCTTGTCGTCGCCGCAGACCCTGACTCCTTCCACCACGGCTCAACCATCCTCCTCCGCGGTGCTAACCTCTGCCACCGCCCTGGTAAACCCTCACGGCCACCATGTGAAGTCTCTCTAGAGTCTTAAGGCAGTGTATTGTTTCTAGGGTTAGATTTTAAGGGAAAAATGAACCAAAAAAGGGGATATGATGCTGAAAACAAAAATAATTAAAAATAAGATGAACTCATATCAAAATATGGGTAAACCCTAAATAGGATTCAAAAAGATTATTGTATTATTAGGTGGGTTTTTTTTTAACTTTTGAAATAAGGCTATTGGAAAATTTTCCCCCCATTTTAGATAGGTAGTTCTATAATGAATTTATGTGTTCTCCTTATTTAAAGGGGTCTTTATTCTCAAAAAAGGTATTTTGTTATAACCTTTTTACGAAGGAATTTTTTTTATAATAATTTGATTAGAGTTTTATTAATTTTAAAAGGGATAATGAGTAATAAAATTGGAGGAATTTATAACAACATGATTTAAGATATATGATTACATTTTAGAGATTTTAATGGTGTTTATAATTAAATGAAATAATTTAATATAGGTTATTAAATGTTTATTGAAAGAGGGTATTGTGGTGGTATAATATATTTTTCTAGAATAAGTCAATGAACTTGATTTTTGCGAACTTATTTAACCCAGATGAAACCTTATATTAAATAGATTAATTAACATATTAACGCTTGACACTCTAATTTTATTTGCTCAATTAATTAATATTATTACGTTGAAAACATATTAATACTTAATTAATAGATGAAACATTTAAGTAAGTTATAAAGGAAGAATATAATAACAATGATGGAGGAAACTTGATATTAGTTAAATAATTGATATTGAATCAAGTAATTGTATTAATGTCTTTTTAGTAGAAGTTGATCTAATTAAATATTATAAAAAGCAATTGAAATGAAAGGGATATTTGGGGGGTTTTATTATTGTCTTTATAAAATTAATTTGATCCGCTTGATGATAGGAGTTATCATAATTGTTACGTAAGTAATATTCTAACCCTATCATCTAGGAGTTTTATTGACACCTAACGCTTCTAGTCATATTTTATTTCATCGCTCACTTTGGAAACCTTTTCTTTTAATATCAATTAAGGTTTCGTTGGAACAAATTGTTAAGTTGTCCCCACTAATTAAGCATAGGTTGCATATAATTAAGTGTTCAAAAAAATTTGTTGCTTGTGTTTTTGCCGAAAAGTTTGGGCATGACATATAGTTTGATGCTTTTGTTGTTGCTCTTTGTTTTTGATCTTTTGCTGGTATTTGAAAATGTTGTGTTGGATGAATACTTGTTTTTGGAACTGATTTTTTTATTTTTCTTTGACAAGAAAACAAAGCATGCACACAAACACAAGAATGTCTCCTCAAAAGGCACAAATAGGTGTGGTTCTAGATCAACCCAATGCTTTGAACTTTTTTATGACCCTTTCCTTCAAATATATTTTAGGTGTTTTTCCAAAGCCTGAAGTCGGCTCAATTTGCACTTGGTCTTTGACTAAAACGAAAACACTTCAAACACTCTTTATCCCTAAGGTCAAATGGGCAGTTGCGATAATTTCAGCCCACATCTTGATATTTCTTCGACTTTGGTATTACATACCTTATGAATCCCGTCGGGGCAGGTAAGGATGTGATATAATAAGTCTTGCATGAGCATAACAAATAGATGATCCCTATGATGGGGGAGTCATCAATTTCATCAAGCCACAAGTGACTTTTCAAAAAGCTATGTTTCTACTCAAGGAAATATGTATGGTGAGTATCTTGGGAGAAAAACCATCTATGCTCTTGCACTGAATTTATCACAAGTATCCTCAATCAATAGAACGGGTGGGTTTCTACTTAAAGGTGTTTAGTAATTTTTTATGTTTTTGGACATGAGTTCATTCTGCAGCGACTCACTTAAGAGCTTTGTAACTTGCGGTGGGGCCCATTTGTCCTTTTGACAAGTTACACTGTAGGAATAGCTATACCCAAGGCTACAGCTTTCGCTCTCACCTGATTTCTATAGCGGCTTGAAGGATTTACCGCGCGAGGTCGTTCCCAAGAGTGATGTGTCTCTTGGCAGGCCTCTCTTAAAAAGATAAAACTTGAGTGTTACTAACACTTTTCTCTTGCACCTAGGACCAAGAAAGCCAAGGGAGAGGATAATGTGTGTTAGAAGTAGGACCACTCGACCAACTCTTTTGCACAAGTGTGCCAAACACAAGATACACTTGTTCTTTTTAACTTGTCAATGCAATGATTTTCTATCTAATTGGAGATGTTGCTCCAACAACCATGATGTTCTTTTTAACTTCAAAGGCAATATGTTTTAGTAAACTAGAATTTGAAATCCTGGTCAACTTAATGAAAAACACGTTTGCATGAAGTAAAATCATTTTGCAAAATTGAAACAAGTTGATTGTTCTTTTTACTTGCACAAAAATTGAAGTGTGGATTGTGATTTTTAAGTTTGATGCAAGAAAGAAAATTTGTCTTGTTTTGTTTTAAACACCAAAATAAAATGTATCCCTAACTTGCAATGAAAGCAAATTTGTGTTTTTTTAAAGAGCACCAAAACAAAATGGTTCCTAACTTGCAAGAAATGAAATTTGTGTTTTGTTGAGTTTTAGAACACCAAAACAAAATGGATCCTAACTTGCAAGAAATGAAATTTGTGTTTTTGTTGAGTTTTAGAGCACTAAATGAAACTTTTTGATTTTAAGTAACAAACGGGGTTAGTTTAAAACCTGCACATGAAGCAAAAAGTTAGTAAAATCCGACCATAAGGTGGGCTTCCACAAGCCTAAGAATTTTTTTTTGATAATAGGGCCTTTTTTACAACATTATGTTACAATAGCGCTATTTTGTGTGAAAACAAAAGCGCTACTTAACATAAACGCACTAAAACAATGACAAAAGCGCTACTTAATACTCAAAAGCGCTAAATCACGAACAATAGCGCTAAATCTGAGACAATAGCGCTATTGTAAATACAATAGCGCTAGAATATCAAATTGCAATAGCACTAAAACACGAGCAAAAGTGCCAAAGCGCAACCTGTGTGTCAAGCGAAACAGTAAAAAAAGTTAGTTTTTGTAACAAAAAATGTTGTTGGGTGTTGGATTCACATCGGGTTCACCAAATCATGCTCTGCAAAATGGACAAGTGTTAGATTAAAGCCCGTGGTCGTATAACACACAAAAACAACAAGAAACAAGGATCAAAGTTAGTGTTATTCAACCAAAAACTAATCTAAGCAGGCATATCAAAAGAGACACTAAAAACATGCTAAAGTATTTAACTAGGGAAACAAATATCACAAGGCATCTCCAAATGCCTTCTAAAATGCTCTTAGCTCCTTCTCCTTTGTTCCTTTCCTCTCCAAGTTCCAAATTAGTGTAGCTCTCAACAACTTTTTGCACTATGGATGCTTATGGAGGTTCAAGATTGAAATGTTTTTAACTATGCTATGCAAGTGCAAAACAAACTAATTAGATATATTATGAAATGAAATAAGATTTATTTTAGTCCAAAATGACAATATATGTGATTTATGCTAAATGCTCTCTCTAAAATTCACTATAGATTAAATGCATACAAGTTTTTAGGATCTGGATTATGAAGAAATGGGCTCTATTTATAGGAAAAATGGAGCAATGGATTGTTGAGATTGAGTAATCTCAACAAGGGTCAGGATTGAATGATATCAAATCCATGTGATGGCTTTCAACCCAATCCCAGGATGACAAGTGTCAATGTGAGATAGGTTGAGAGGAGAGGGAATAAGCATTAAATGCTTGACATGACTTGAAGGTTAACTTGGGAGTCAAGGTCAAGGTTGGGTTGAGTGAATAAATTCTTTTTTCAAAGAATAAAGCCTTTATATAATGGATAAACTCTTGTGCAAAGGTAAAAGGGATAACCATGGTCAAAGCAATAAATGCTCGAGGAGACACATGAGTCACATGAGGGTTGAGTTAGGGGTTAACCATAAATGGTCATATAAGAGCCATAAGTGGTTTAGAAGACTTTAGAGGTTAAATTGTTGAACACACAAAGCATTAAATGCTTTTCAAATACTTTGAAGTCTTTGAGAAGTGACTCCAAGTTGTTTAGGAATGTGACAATAATTAGGGGATGGATTAGGCTAATTGATTAGGATTAGATAGGTTCTAGAAGAATTTAGGAAGGGTAAGTGGGAGATGTAGGAAAATGCAAGTGGGGGGGAATAAATGATTTAAATAAATGTTTTATTTAATTTATTTAAAAGAGGAAAGAGAATTAAGTTGAATAAATACTATTTATTCATTTAATTGACTGTGAATTTGGTTTAATAAATAAATTGAATAATTTATTTAATTAATAGGAGAATGTTTGAAAATGAATTAATTAAATGTTAATTTAATTAATTGATGGCTAGTGGATTTTTAATCAAATAAATAACAAATATTCATTTAATTAAAATGGACATATTTATGTGACTACATTTGCCCCTCTTTGAGACGGTGCAGTTTATCGCGTCGTTTTAAAGAAAGAAAAATAGGTGTGAAGAAATGCCCCATAAAATATTAATTTAATGGGTGGTAGGCCCCCTCGAGAGATGGGCCGATTTTATTAAAATAAATTCAATAATTTATTTAATTAATAGGAGAATGTTTGAAGATGAATTAATTAAATGTTAATTTAATTAACTGATGGCTAGTGGATTTTTAATCAAATAAATAGCAAATATTCATTTAATTAAAATGGACAGATTTGTGTGACTACACTATTATATCATGTCTTATACAAGATGTATCTTACTTGGAACTAGATGTTCTGATCAAGTCTTATACATGATATATTGTTCCTAAAACCAAACACTTTGATCATCTTTGTCTTATATAGGAGGTGTCATTCCTGAAACAAGACTAAATCTCAATCTTATCAATATAATCAATCTTGTTGAATTAAATCAAGCTTTATCAATCATCACATCGAGAATTGCATCATCGTGATCAAAGAACTTGCACTTTCATCAATCAACGTTGCAGAAATCAAATCAATTCTAATCGGGAAATCAATTTCGCAACGATCCAAACACTTCAAAGGTCAATTATCTCAATTGATCTCCCGAGGGGGAATCATTGTACCAAAATTTATCAATCAATGTCTGGGGTATCCTATCGAATCAATATCATCATCAAAATGAGATTATTCTTTGAATCAACGCGTCATCACACCTCGCTTCAAAGAGAGGCAAAATGTATACACCTAAAAATGGTCTAAAGACAATTAATTAAACAAGCAATTATTTAATTGAATTCATTAGCAATTTGATTAAATCCATTTCATCTACATATTAATAAATTTAAGGATTTATTTAATAGGTTCATTTCAATAGTCCCCTTTGATTAATTAATCTGAATTAATTAATCCTCCCCCCATTTAATTCATTCCTTCTAATCCCCTAATTAATTAAAACAAATCAATTTATGAGTTGTTGAAAGTTAATTAGCCTTTTTCTATTATTTGAATTTTTAAATTCAAATTACCCGCATACCTCCTAACTTCTAACCACCTAACCTAACCATCCCTTAACATAACCCATTCCACCTAACTTTAGGTTTAACTAACCCTATCCTATCTTGCACATCCTAACCTCCTAACCTCTTATGGTGTGGATATTCTCCCCTTGAGACACATGGAACTTATACCACATGTCTCCTCCCTTGGACACTTGCCCTCTTATGAGCAAGGCCCCTTGATACTTGTCACCACAGAGATGACAAGTGTCCCTCCCTCCAACCTCCTCCAATTTCACCCTTGATATCTTTAGACTCAATCTTGACCGTTGATTCCTGCCACCTCACCCCTGGCCTTGGAAATCCTATAAAGATCCCCCATTTTGGAGCACAAAGGATCCCATCTCATATCAGTTTAGGCATTGTTACTATAGGCATATCCATTCTAGCATATCAATTGAGCATTGTTATTATAGGCAATTACATCTTAGATCTAGTTTAATTTGATCATTTTCTAACATAATTATTGAATCATGTAGCTTAATCAATCTCTTTTCTAGCTTAATTCCATCATCATCATAGCTTAATCATGCATATCATTAGCTTAATTAGACTCTTGGATCAATCTAGCATAATCAATCTCATCTAGTTTGCATATCATCATTTTGAATCCTACATCTAGGCGTAGTCAAGTCACTGGGATTGCTTATCCATATCTGAGAGAAAATCCACACTCGCATCTCTTAGGAGGTGATAGGTCGATTTGTCATGGTTTATCTTTTATTTGATTTCAATTTGGTAACCATGCTTGTAATGATATTTTGAGTGTTTGTGTTGCAGCTGCAGGTACCCTACTTCACATACACAACACTCCAAATATGATTGAGATGATCAGATTGTCAGTGCAGATAAAGGAAAGAAAGTGCAAACCCAAAATCAAGTTAAGATTTCTCCAAAAAAGCGTGAGAATGAAGGAGAAGCTAGTGCAGAGGAAAGAGTTTAAGAATTAGAGAATCATGAAAAATACTAAGACTCCCAAGTATGTAAGGTTAAATCATTCAGAGAATTAGATAATAGGTGATAATAATAAAGGTGTGATGAATAGGAGAGGAGTTGCTGAAGAGTATTGCCCGATTTCTAAAATTGAACCTAAAGATGTTGATGAAGCTTGTAAAGATGAAAATTGGGTTAAAGCTATGGAAGAAGAATTGAATCAAATTGAAAAGAATACTACATGAATTTTCGTTCCTAGACCTAAAGGTAAGAATGTAATTGGAACTAAATGGGTGTTTTGAGATAAATTGAATGAGCAAGGTGAAGTTGTTAGGAATAAAGCAAGACTTGTTTGTAAAGGTTACTCTCAAATGGAAGGTATTGATTTTGAGGAGACTTTTGTTTTGGTAGCTAGAATTGAAGCTGTTAGACTATTTCTTGCTTATGTTGCTTACATAGATTTCAAAGTTTATTAGATGGATGTCAAGTTAGTATTTCTTAATGGTGAGCTAGAAGAAGAAGTCTACATTGAGCAACCAGATGGTTTTCAGTTGAGAAATCAGAAAGATATGGTTTGCAGGTTGAAGAAAGCATTGCATGGATTAAAGAAAGCTCCAAGATCTTGGTATGCTAAATTGGATAAGTATTTGATGAAGCTTGAATTCAATAAAGGTACCACTAATAGTAATTGTACTTGAATATTGATAATGATATCATCTTAAAAGTTGAAGTTTTTGTTGATGATATTATTTTTGGTGGAAATGATGGTTTGTGCAAGAAGTTTGCTGACGATATGCAAAATGAGTTTGAAATTTCTATGATTGGTAATTTGAAATTATTTTTGGGATTGAAAATTACTCAATTGGATAAAGGTATCTTTATATCTCAATCTAAGTACGTGAAGGAATTGTTGAAGAAGTTTGGTTTGGATGATGTAAAACATGTTGGTACACCTATGGTGATGATGATTCTCTGAAAGCAAATTAGACTAGATACAAATCTATGATTGGTGGTTTGTTGTATTTGATTCAAAATAGACCTGATATTATGAATGATGTGTGTCTTGTTGCTAGATTTCAAGTTGATCCTAAGGAATCTCATGTTGTTGCTATAAAAAGAATTTTCAGATATTTGAAAGGGACAATTGATTTTGGTTTGTGGTATCCTAGAGATGATGATTTTACTTTGAGTGCTTTTACTAATGTTGATTGTGCAAGTGAAGTTGATGACATCAAGAGTTCTAGTGGTAGTGCATTTTTCTTGGGTAAGAGATTGGTTTCATGGATGAGTAAGAAGCAGAACGCTATATCTTTGTCTACTGCTGAAGTTGAATGCATTGTTGCTGCTAGCAACTGTACTCAGGTGATTTGGATGAAGTAGATGTTGAAAGATATCATAGTTATTTTTTATGAGCCTGCTGCTATATACTATGACAATTCAAGTACTATCGATATTTCTAAGAATTAGGTGTTTCATTCAAAGGCCAAGCATATATCAATCAAGTTTAATATCTTGAGAGAGAAGGTGGATGAAAAGAAAGTCGAATTGGAGTATGTATCTAAAAAGGAACAAATTGCAAATATATTCACAAATACTTTTCCTAAAGATACATTTGAGTATCTCAAAGAGAAGCTAGGGGTAATTGCCCCTCTTGATGAGAACTAAGATGCATGGAATTGCATTGATCCGGTGGACTTCACAGAGATATCTTGTGATCCAAATTGATGAGTGAGGTTGCTACTCAGGAGGAGTAGTCAGTGGTGTGTTTTAGATGTTCATAATTGTTAGAGTGTGTGTCAAAGGGAGAGAATAATGCTTTGTATGTCCCTTTTACATTGATGTCAAAGGGAGAGAGATGCATGTGAAAAACTGTTATATCTTGTGTTGATCTCGGGGGGAGATTTTTGTGAATTATGGGGAGATTTTTTATTGTTGATTTCTTTCTTTGCTTTGATTGTTTTTCACATTCATATGTTGCCATCAATACCAAAGGGGGATATTTTTGGATATTGCTGAGAAGTTTGCTGGAATGATGTGTTGTCATTGATGTCAACATATTCTTCTGTGTATTTCAGCATTGCAATCAAATTAAATGGGTTGGTTTGGCCAGTGTGTTGTAGTTGAGCTGTTATAATTTAATGGGTTTTGAGATATGCATGTTTTGTTGATTCAACATAAGTTTCAATTGTTTGCATGATGATTTGCTCAGGTTATGAGGTCTCGTATTATGGTTGATATTTAGTTGTTCATGTTATTTGGTATTCTAGTTTGTGCTCTGCATTGCTCTGAAACGACATTATCTTGGTTTGTGGATTTGGAAAAGTGTTTAGGACATTCATATGTATCCTCAATTCAGATGGTTTGTGATTTGGAAGTTTGCAAGTGAATCCTTCAGTCTGACAGTTAGTTTAGTGTGTGTACTTGAGGTTCGGTATATTGATGATGGAGATTGTAGTAAGTGGTGATGTTGTGGTTGTTTCTGGTGTGATTCACATTTCTTGTGGATGTTTCTATATTGGGTTCTATCCATGTTTATGGTCTAAATTGTTCATTGTGCACATTATTTATCATTTTTCTTGATCCGGTGGTGTTCTTCGTGTTATGCGACATTATTGGTGATTGTAGCATGTTGCGGATGTTTGAGGCATAATTTTTAGTAGTGTTTCTTGGTTGCGGTATTGATTTGGGTCCAAACTAGGTCTTAGCCGACATCGTTTTGGTCCGCATGTATTGGTGTAGCCTATGAGGTTATTATTTTGTAATTTATATTGAGGGTTTAGCTGACCTTGAAATATAGGTTGACAATTTGTATAAATATATGTAATATTCATTTGTGAGATGTATCTGCATGTGCGAACATTGAATTGATCTTTTAGTAGCAGAGGAGAAGTGCGAAAGAGTGTGAAGAAGTGGAAAGAGAAGAGTTTGAATATATGTTCTTAACCAGAACTATAATCAGGCATTGGGAGATGCTATTTTCATAGTTCATGTAATCCAGATTGTTGTCAAAATTTTGTAAGGCAGTAAGCCTTTCTCAGGGTTGTATCCCTTCTTGTGATTTGAGCAATGAACTCTAGGTAGTGTGCCTAAATTCATGTACATTCCCCATTATATTATTTATACTTACTCCTAACAGGGTATTATCTCATTGTGGGTAGGTTCCCACTATGGTTTTTTCCCTTAACCGGGTTTTCCACGTCAAAAATCTTGGTGTCATGTGTGTTATTGATGTGGCGATTGTTTATGTAGGTTTATGCTTTCATTATTAATAATCAAATCTGAATTTAAGTTTGAGTTGTATAGAGTTTGAGAGAAAAATGATTCACCCCCCCTTTGAGTTTGCTGCATTGTTGCCAACAATTGGTATTAGAGCTAGATCCTTCAGAAGAAGCTTGACCACTTGAGGACATCCAGGATGACAACCTTTGCTTTTAAGAAGGACAGTTTGAGGTTTGATGGAATGAATTACACTCTCTGGAAGAACCTGATGGAATTACATTTGTGATGCATCAGTGAAGACCATTGGAAGATTACTAAGAATGTCAGATTTTTCTTTAGAAACAAAGGAGATTTTGTGCAAGAGGATCAAAGTATCTAGGGTTATTTAATCTAATAACAATGTGAGATGAGAAGCATTTCATAAAGGTAAGAAAGAAACATACAAGGGAATGTATAGAGATGTGGTTATCTCAAGAGACTCCTAGATTATTGTAAATATGACGAACAAAGGAAATAACCAAATTGACAACTCAAAGTGATTTTAGAAGTATAAGAATGGAGGGCCAAATTTGATCTTTTGAAGGTGTCACATTATTGTAGGTCTCAAGATAAAGTTACAAACTATTTGGCTAACTAAGGATTTTATATTGCTCTCTCATTAGTTGAAAGTATAAATATGCGTGATTGGCTGGAGTTTGAATCCCAAATTGAAGAGGATTGTCCTATTAGGAGTGTAAATTTTCACTACTTTTGCCTGCGTTTTTTCTCCTAATTCACCCCAGGGTTACAGTTTTTGAATTTTTTTGAATAGGGTTTTAATCCCTTAGGTTCTTGCATGAGGAGTATTGTCTTCCACTCTATTTCACCATTGGCCAACTAAGGAAAGTTGCCATTTTAAGGGTTATGTCTCAAAGGGTTTAAATTCATTGTTTGATCAGCCCCATGTGCTAGGAAGTTTATATTTTGCTAGTATGTCATCTTGTAGGAGGGTCATGATTATTTTTCTTAGTTGCCTAATGTCTATGTTTTCATAGACATCTACACCTCCCATGACCCCCTTTTCTCTCAAGTTATAAGGCCACATGCTAAAATTTTGTTTAAATGAGGGCTTTAAGTTAGCTTGCAGGACCATTATTGATAAACAAAAAGGGAAGCAGGATGGCGGGGAATCATTTTAGAATGCATTTTATGTTGCCCTCTTGATGCAAATCTATCCCGCAGGGCAGCAAGATAACAATATTACAAGTAGAAGATGTTACCTTGTAGCTTTGCATGATTCAATCAAAGGTAAGGGTTATACTACGGGCTGGTGGGAGAAGATGACATGAAGAAGGAAAGTGGTTTCCCCCACAGCCGCACAATGAGAAAAAAAAAGAAGGAAAATGATGTTGCAGGCTAGCAAGATTATTATAAAATAAAGAGACCTTGTCCTACATGAGTATAAGTGCAACAATATTAACTTTGCGAGCTAGAAGGGTAAAATAATAAAAGATTGTTTCCCACTACCTCGCAAGGGTAAAACAAAGATGATAGGGGCAATGCGAGCTAGCGGGATGAAGGAGAAACAAAGGAAAAACTTGCTCCCACTGCCTCGCAAGAGAGAAATAAGGGAAGTAGTGACCCCATAGGCTCGTGGGTAGAGCTATAATAGAAAAGAAGGTGTTCCCCGCTATCCCGCAAGAGGAAGTAAAAAGGAAAAAATAGTGGCAAGGGATAGCGGGGCTATATTATGGAAAAATGAAGAAAATCAAAGGGTGAGGGTGAAGAAATTAGAAGGCTCTAGATTAATAGTAAAAGGGGGTCAAGGCGTGATCGTGGACGTTCAATTTTGAATCAACGGTGGAGTTCAAATTTGAAGATCACCAACTCGTAAGGTTTGCATGAAGGAAATTAATGGTGAAATCCTATGAGAAATAAAACCAAATTCTGGCATTCATTTGCACACCCTGCTTTCAAGAGATCAAGTGAAGAGAATCTTAGGCAAATAGAATCAATTTTCAGAAGTTCAATTGTGCCCAGAAATCTCTCGGGGACCAAGTAAGTAATTGATAAAACCTGCAGCTTTGTGATTTTGTTGAAAGCTTGTAGGGTAGTTGTAGGGTTTGCGAGTAGAGAAGGAGTGTAATTCAGAGCCCTAGGAAGTAGTCATGGCACCCAAAAGAAAGGATATTACCAGCCCTACCCAATAGGAAGAAAACTACCACCCCACAAATCACTCATGCAACCCCAATTATAGCGATTCCTACCCCTCCTCTAATTTTGGATGAACCAGCTATTGAGAAAAACCCACCTATTGAGGTAGAAACCTCTAAGCTAAAAAGGAGGGCTCCTTCAGCTAAAAAGGCCACACCCTCGCCCTGACTCAAACCCCACAAGCTGTCAAGAACCCTCCACTCACTCAAAATGAACCACCTATGCAAGCTCCCACTGTGTCAACTCTGACCAAGACTTTTGAGGCCTTGAGTAAACAAATTGAAAAATAATTGGATGGCATAGAGAAGAAGAAAAGGGAGGTTAGGGGCCTCCATCAAGATCTAATGGAGCTTCTTAAGGGATCAACAATGCATGATTCATTCAAGAATGTTTTCTTTGATAAAATTTCAGAGTGTAGAGATGCCATCACCACTAATAGAGGGTGGAAAATTTTCTATTACTTCTATGGGAATAGAGACAGGCATGCACCCGTTTCAAATGCATAGACTTTGGACTTGGAAAAATTGGTTGTTCCCAATGTTTTTGTGGAGCCTACTCTCATAAGACAATCGGGGATACAATATCATCCAGAGAGCATGACTGTGAGGACCACCGAAGGAAAAATTCTAGTGGATGTTGTTGGGAAAATGGTGTCTCAACCTTGCATTTACATGAGGTTATTATTTATAGTAAGTTTTTGTTTGGGCACAAAATGGTGCAGAATTCTCCCCGATGCTTCTGGCTGGTTAGATAAGCATTCCAGTAAAGTTACGTCGCAATATCACAACTAGTTTTGAAGATATTAAAGTTTTCATTTTGGAGGGGTGTAATGAAAAGTTTAAATTTCATTTTGAGGACTTTAGATGATCTAAAATGCCCTAAAAAGTGGGCGTAAGTGGAGTAGAAACTTATGAGGTAGTAGAGCACTTCACAGGCTTTCTGGTGCTTCAAATGGTTCATCAATAGGACACACGGTTCTCAAGTTATGGGCTCCAGAAGTTTGTACTCCTGAAATAGGAAATATAAAATGTATTAGACACATAAATGAGTTGTAAAAGGGAGGGACACGTGTTGATGTGTGTTTTAACACGTCATAGGGCATCTAGAAGGGAGATAAGGTCAGCTCTACTTTATTGGGTGGTTTTAGCCCATGGTTTTGTAATACTGTTTGACAGTTTCTTGTAGTGTATCTCCTATATATGAGGTGCATGAGATAGAGGTTGAGTGTAAGAGTCTTATGGCGATTTCTCTACAAAGAGATTTCTCTACAAGTATATTGTAATATGTTATCGATTATTGAATAATATATTGAGCTACTTTTGGAGTGTGGGGTTTTTCTCCTGACAAGGTTTTCCCCACTTAAATCATTGTGTTATGGTATGCATTTTTGTTAAGTTTCAGTAACTGCTGTAATGATTTGTAAATTTTTTTGCATTACCCTCCTCTTAAGGTTAGTGTAGGAAGTTGTTTCACTACTTAACTTACTTACATATGTGGCTAGGGGTTCAATAATTACTTGTTTTGATTTGAGCAGGAATGTCATAAGACAAATGACCTGAAGAGGTTGGCATTAGAATACAACATGAAAAGAGTAATGTTGAGGGATGAAGAAGTGCCCCACTTTAGAAAGAGATTGTATCAATAAAAGAACTATATATTGCAGATTGAAAAGGAGCCTTTTGAATTAGTAACTTTTGAGAATTATTTTTTCAAGACATTCTATGCTTTGTGCTAGGTCCTAGGGATCGACCATGGGAAAACCAAGATGCCAGTGGAGTTTATGATGATGGTGATGAAAATTCAGCACCCACAATCTAATGAACTCTATATAATTTTTCTACCTACATATAGGACAAGTTGCATGAGGGGTTAATGAATGCAAAAGATCGTAAAATCCCAATTGATTTTAAATTTTATTCCCTCTTGTGCCACCTAATTCTTTTCCAAAATAGAACAGATTGGGATGCATCCCTAAATATAAACATGTTTGACCCCAATGGAGGTGGTAAATGGCCAATTCAAAGGTGGACCTAGGTTTGGGACAAAGGATCCCGATATTCTAATTATATTACATTCTTTGATCAATTTGTTATGAAAGTACTAGGATGGTGTGGATTCCAAACCATAAGGATTCCTAAAGATATTATAAAGGTGTTGAGAATAAGAGATGTAAAGCCAAAGAATGTACAATTCCCAAAGGCTGCATTCACCATTAATTTTGGTGATTTCTTCCTATATTCAGATTGTATAGTTATTAGGGTGTATGGATGCTCACAGGATCCTCACAAATTGCCACTTTTTGTTTCCTCAATACTAGAATTCATTGAATTCATGTGACAATTGATGTGGATGGAGAGGAAATCAATTCCGACATAGAAAAAGGGAAATTATATGCCTTGTTGCATCATATATGGGGATTTTTCCATTGGTTGTGATGCTATTGAGAAGGTTTAGGATTTATTAAGAGATACATATCACCTCCAAAGTGGAAAGGCTCAGGAGTATGATCTAGAGGGTTATATTAATGAGTTGAGGATCTATCATGAACATGATGAGTATAAATATTTGATCTGGAATTGCCTCCCCAAATATGCTCTATAAAGAAGAAAAATGTGGGACATCCTTAGTAGGATGGAAAGGGAAAGAAGACAAAGAGACCCTGAATTCAAGGGATTTTTCTCCAATATATAGAATGATTTTGAAATCTAAATGTTGTGCAAATTGAGAAGTTTTGAAGCAATCGTTATCGAGGCACAAGCAACCATATGGCTAGAAAATTGAAGGCCACTTGAAGAAAGGCCAACATATGAGCCTCCAACAGTCGCACTAGTTGACAAGAAAGGGAAGCATATTTTAATAGGAGAGTCCTCAAACTAGCAAGATCCACAGGTTGGACAAACCCCTTATGAGTAAGTGAGGAAAATAGACAAGGGTAAGACAATTTTGTCTGATTTCATTGAAATCCTTGATGATGAGGATGATGTAGGAGATCTTTCACCTCCAACTCCCCAGGAAACTTTAAGGATTCTAATTTGTAGAGGAGCCCATGGATGTTGATAGGACAATTGTCCCTAGCATAATTCTTGAAGAGGAAGCTAGTGATGAGAGAATTCTTGTTGTGGCTCAATTTTTGTCTCATGATGAATTTATCAAGACCCTTGAGTTCAAGAGTTTCTAGCTTCAGGCCAAGTTAAAAGGTATGTCAAAGGAAGAGAGGGCCAATTTTGACAAGGAGAATGTAGATTGTACTCCTGATGAGGCTAGACAAATGATTAAGGCAAGTGGTATGGTGTTGTTCCTAAGATGGGATATACAAATAATTTTTATATTGGATCAGGCCATGAAGCAGGATGATCCTATCTATGCCAAATAATTTGGCACTCATTGCACATGATTCAACCCAAACATAAAGGCATTAGCATAGTGGGAAATGGACCCTAATATAGAGAATCCTAGATTGTTGTTTGGGGTGGAGAAAAAGATAGGTGATACAATAGTTAGAACATTAAAAGATACATCAATAGTGGAAGTTGCAACAATTTCATTACATGCATGATTTTTTACTAAGGCTATTGTAGAGGAAGAAGAAAGGAAGCATGATATACTAAAAAATCAACATGCAACCCTTTTTGCTAATTTTAACCAATTATACATAGAAAATGCTAAGTTAAAAAAGGAGATAGAAAAAGGGGATGTGAACTCTATAGTGGTGACAAATAAAGGACCCCAAAGACAACAAGCACTAGTTGGGATGGGTGAGTTAGAAGTGATCCCCTCCTTGATTTTTGATTTTAAAATGTTAACATTAAAAAACAAGGCATTGGCCACCATTATCAAGAATAGGGACAAAAGGCTAGTGCATATGAGAGATGAAGAAGAGGAAAAGTGCTTGGAAATCAGAAAAGGTACAATTTTGCATATGACCAATAAAATGCTGAATAAATTGGATGAGGTTCATGCCTCATATTCACATCTTTTTCAAGTCCACAAACAATTGCAGGACCTAGTTACATTCTTTCAGTCATTAAGGGCCATGTGGCACCCTAGGACCACCATTTTGAAGAAAGTATTTCTCATAGTGAAAAACATGCCCTCTACTCCCTAGATTGTTGGAGCAACTTGGGAAAACTATAATATAATGATTAAAGAGATCCCCTAAGTGATGAACCCAAAATCAACATTGAAGGAGAGAATGGCTTCTTTTAGGGGCCTGAAAAAGTGGGGTATTCCTAGAATTTTGAATAACGACAATCAAGTAAAAGATTTGGAAGAGTGGAAAAGTGATTTTGGAGAGGCAATAAGCTTAATATTAGACCAAATTGTGTGGGGGGACCCCACTCAGAGTGATATATATTATTTGATTGTTGTCATAATTTTGGAGATTGATTCTTTGTACCAAAAATTTGTGGCTAGGGCAACAAGTGTGATAGACATTAGAAAGTTATGAAAGTGTGCTGGATGAAAATGGAATCAAGTAAACAAGGAGCTAATCCTACTCTTATTCACACATTGGAATACAAAAGAGCCTAAGGAGATAATTCACTTTGACTTCCTTTTATGAAAGAGAGTCAAGGAATATCTTTAGGGTTTCTATTCCTTTGTTGATATGAAGAGAAGATGAGCTAAATGTCAACAAATGATAAACTAAGCTAGGGAGATGAACAAAAGTGATGATATACACTAAAATAACAGACAAATGCAAAACTAAGACTAAGATATAAACTGTAGAACAAGAAATAGAACTTTTATGTGCACCTCTCACCAAAAATTGAGTCAGACTAGGGCGTTGGGGGCTCTGGTCCTCCTTAATGAACTGAGTTGAACTTCTAGAATATGCAAACTGAAGTTCTGAGATACAAAACTGCCAAAGAATACCCAAAAAATGTAGAGGACCAAGGTGATGGGTTCTCTAGTCCTAGACCAGGGTGCCCAGTGCCCCGATCTTAGGAGTTTGAGACCTACTTCTAGATCTGGACCTATACCTGCAAGTCCTATCTTTCCCGAAGTTTTTTGCTCCGTCGAATCTTTGTACCTGCACTAGCAACTTGAAAAATGATGTTTGGGTGGCTATATAGTGTTTTGCCTTAGTCAAACCCCCTTTTTTGGTGATTTCCACCTCCACACATAGCCAATAAAATGTTCAAATGTGTGTGTGTCCTAGAATCTCAAGTGTTTACAAGATCCTAATGAGCTAGAATAAAAAATTAGAGTTCTACCCTATGTTGGGTATAAACCCTAAATGAACATAATGTGAATGAGAATGCTTCAAATGAAAAATGTAGTAATGGATCTAAAGCAATAATGTAGACCTAAAAACAAGTATTGTGAAACTTATATAAAGATATGAAAATAACACAAAATGATACCAAACCCTAAGGGAGAGGTACAAGCAAATCAATAGTCAGTGATCTTCTATTATTCTTCAATATCTTAAAAGCTTCAATTGATGATGAAAATGGTTGATGAAGTGTTGATGAACACTTGATTTTCTAGTTGAATACTTCACATAAACCTACACTTTCACTTCATAAGAGGCTACTTCAAGTGCTAAAGTTGTTGGATCCTTCAAATGAGGAAAGGAAAGGTTATATATATGAAACCCTTTACTTTGTTTTTTTATCATAGGCTGACATAAAATTGATATATGTTTGCACAAAGTTGGATTTAAACATTATAATACCGCCAAATCATGATTTGAAAATTTAGGGAGAAAAACTTAGGACCAAAGCGAATCATCCTGGTCTGACCAACTTTTTTTTGAATTTTTAGGGATGCAAAGTATCATGATTATAAGGCGATTCCCAACTCGATGCGACAATTCAAGGTGTTTAGATATGTGAAATCAGGTCTTGAAGGTCGAGGTTTTTGATGAATTAATTAATTAAAAGGATAAAATAAAAAGGGGCACACTTAGGGTTAAGGGTCCAATTTTATGATGTGTGGAATGATAAAAGAGGACTTTAGATTTAATTTAATTAATTAATTGTACTTAAAGGAAATTTTAAGTGCAAAATGCAACACACTAAGGTGGGTGATAACCTAACTGTGAAATTGTACCACCCAATTAAGGATGCACAATTTACAATGCTACATTTAGCCCCCACTTTAGCAGTCATATGACACTATGTGCATATGCAAGCTAAAGTACAAAAAATTAAACATTCATGAAAAATGATATATCCATAAGGTGTCCAATGAAGCCCCCAATGGTATCTGCAGTACATTGTTAGGAACAACATCCTACAAAACCACATTGTTAGATTAAATCACAAAATCACCTAAATATTTACTAAGGAATGATGAAATTCACAGGTAGCTATATGCCCCCTGTGGAGGTGAGAAAAGCGAGATTGAGTGACTAGGACCTAATCCCACTTTTGCCAACACATTAGGAATACAAAAGAGCCTAGGGAGATAGCTCACTTTAGCTACTTCTTGTGAGAAAGAGAGAGCCAAAGATTATCTCTTAGGGTTTCTATTCCTTTTGTTGCAAATTATGAGAAAAACTAGGGTTTGAATGATCAACTAGACTAGGAGATAAAGAATGAAGCACAAATGAACTTAGAATTGAACAAACCCATAGATATGAAATTGAGATACTGAAAGCATGAAAGGGGGAGGATTTCAGATATGTACTCGATGCTACAAACTGAGCCAAATTGACTAGGACCAGGGTGCCACACCACTATCCTTGATGATTTGACAAAAAGATGCAATTGGGAGGATGCAATTCTAATGTTTCGAGCTTCCACCTTGCCAAATTTCACTTAAAAATGGGTGGACCAGGGTGCAAGACCAAAGCGCCTAGAAAGGACCAGGGCGCCCATAAAGGACTAGGGTGCCCAAAAAGGACCAAGGCACCTAGAGAGGACCAAGGTGCAGGATGAGGGTGCCATACCCCTATCTTGGGTAGGACTAGAGCGCCATGCCCCTGTCCCAGTGATTTCTACTCAAATTTGATCTTCAGGACTATGTCTATGTGCTTTGTAGAACCCCAAAATTGCAACAATGATTGGATCCTGTACTTGTACTTGCAACTGAAAATAGGGTTTTGGGTGGCTATATAGGTTTTTGCCTTTGTCAAACCCCTGTGTTGATGATTTCCACCTCTATAAATAGTTGATAATGTACTGAAAATGTGTGTGCTAGAACCTTGTGTGTATGGAAGATCCTAAATGATAAGAAACTAGAGCTACCCTACGCATGAGAGTAAACCCTAAATGTAAATGTGAATGTAAATGACAATTATTCAAACCAAATATGCTAAATTATCTAAAGCATGAAGGTAAATGTGCAAATTTATGTAAAGAAGCTCATGTAAAGACATGAAAATAACATGAAATCATACCAATCCCCAAGGGAGAGATATTGACACTAGATCTCCTATTACTCTTTAATATCTTCAAGGCTCCTAATTGATGATGAATGCTTGATGAAATGTTGTTGAAGACTCCACATAGGCTTCTCTTTCACTACATAGAAGGCTTCTTGTGCTCTAGAAACCTGCTCTTAGATTCTCAGATCTAATAGATAGATAGTTCTTAGTTGCCTTCAAATGAAGAAAGAGAGCTCTTATGTATGAAACCATAGATCTTAATTTTGACTTAATTATGCCTTTACTCCAACCTAGGAATTGAATTTCCCACCAATATTTCAGGGTTAAGCATTATAATATCATAGAATTGTGCTCCTGAAATTTGAGGAAAAAAGTTGAGGACCATGTGTATTCCCACCACGGTAAACTTTTCACCAAATTTTTAGGGTCATTAGATATGATGATATTAGAGTGAATCCCAAAGTTACAACTGATTTTGAGGTGTTTTGATATGCAAAATCAGGCCTTAAAGGTCAAAATAGGACATAATTAGGGTTTATGATTAAATCATTTATTGGAGGAATAAAATAAAAAGGGGAACACTTAGGGTAAAGGGCCCAATTTTCTAATGTATGAAGTGATGAAATGACACTTTAGATTAAATTTAATTAATTAATTAAATGCTTAAAGGGAAATTATAAATACAAGATGCAAGACACACTAAGGCGGGTGCTAACCTAAGTGTGAAATTGTACCACCCTAGCAAGGGTGTACAATTTACGACACTACATTTAGCCCCCACTTTAGCGGTCATATGACACTATGTGCATATTCAAGCTAAAGTAAAGAAAAGTAAACATTCATGAAAAATGATATATCCACAAATTGTCGGACAAAGCCCCCAATGACATTTGCAGTACATAGTTAGGATCCGCACCCTACAAACCACATGTTAGATAAAATCACAAAATCACGTAAATGCTTCCTAAGGAAGGTAATAAAAATCCGAGGGTAGCTATATGCCCCCCCTGTTTTGACTTGCTAATTTAGTGAGTTGAAACAAGGTATCATGTTTACCACATTGAATTGTAAAAGAAGATTGATGACAAATGATCACAAGAAGATTTGATACCAGATCAAAGACTAATGGAGAATCATTTGGTAAGAAAGAGAACAAAGCTTCAATTCCAACACAACAAAGAGAGTGAGGATTTGAGAGATCTCTAATAGAAGATGACATATTTAAATGGAAACAAATGCAAAGAGAAGGAAGAAGAGATAGAAAGCATGAATAAACACTTTGGTGGTCCATGAGAAGAGAAAATGAACCATGGAAATATTTCCCCTAACACTGGGTGATCCATGGAGAGAAGGACATGGAAAACTAGCCCCCAGAGTCTATCTGAGTGATCCATGTAAGGGAGGAGAGTGAGAACACCATTAGTTCCACTGAACCTCGTGCATGTGTGTGCAATTAGAGTTCAAGGATACCTACCTTCGATACCAAGAAGATATTCATCATGCAACAATGTCATAAATCCAAGAAAGAGAGGGAATACTCTTCAAGCAAGGATAAGATAGTTCAAAAGAGATATATTGCTATATAAGTGTACAGGAGATCCTTGGAGGAGAAGAGATCTTTGTTCAAAAGACATCTACCTTCAAGAGGAGTTGTCTTAGACAAATATAACATCTTCTATAATGAATGAATGCAAGAGTTTTGAACAGAGAAGAGGATTTAGATGACATCAAAGAGAGATTGTTTATAACAACACTCTTCTAAAAGAAGGCAAGAGATCCTCATCAGGGATATGCACATGCACAGAATAGAAGATTTATTATAAAAGATACTTCTCAATGAAGAAAATAAATTGATGAATGATCAAAGACTTCCAACACCGAGGAGGTCTCAATTAAGGATACGTACTTAAGATCCCCATTAGGGATTCTTTTTCCAATATGAGAGAATGAATTCAAATATGAATACACCTCTATAATCAATAAGAAATCCTTATAGAAGACACTACTTCACAAAGGGGAAATTTCAATCTTAAGAAGGAGAGATGCTTGAAATCACTCTTGCCCCCCACATATAGGGAGAAGAGATGAGATAGAAATTGGCTATTATGTTTCTTCCAAAAGTATTATTGCACATGAAATTGTACCATCATGAATGACAATGAGCCCCCAGTAAGTGAACTACCAATGTCATGTAATGATGAACAACATAATAACCATTAATGTAATTTAAAGACATGATAGATTGAATGAGGTATTTGAATATAACATATTAAATGCTCTACTATAAGTGAGATTAAAAACATGTATAAGATGATGAAGCTTAAAGGGTCTTTAGAAAGAGAGAAGTTTATAGGAGAAGAATAGGCCACGAAGTCATACTTTTCTTGCACACAAGAAATCTTGGGAAAGGGATAAGTGTAATTCATCAGAGCCTTATTCATAGAAGAAGGTTTTTTAGAATGAGTAGAAGATAAAATCTCATAAGTAGGATTAAAAATCTCTTGAGGAGATTCATAAAGATATTTGTTCATCACCAAGATTTCCTTATGAGGTGGATGAGTGCAGAAAGAAGTAAAAGATAATTTAATTGAGGTGAGGTCATCATCACTACTAAACATATCATTCACATTCAGAGATGGTATTTTAGATGCTTTGGTGGGCTTAGAGGGATTATATACAAGTTCAAATGAATCTTCATGTGTATTTTGTTTTAAAGGAACTTTAATTCCTTGTTCATTTACGCCACAACCATTGCTTATCTTTCTCATCCTTCTAGGTCCGAGTGACAATTCTCTTGGTTGATGCCTCCAGATGGTAGACATTTGTTGCTCTCATACCAGTACCTAGGTTCTTTTGGCAATTGACACTCATCCGAGTTGTAAGTGTTGACATTGATGGCAACACACTTCATGGGAGATCTGGCAATCAAGGTAATCGACATTCACTACACCGGCATTTAGGGAACCGACATTCAAGGAACCGACAAACTTGGAACCGGTATTCTAAGGCCGACATAGGAGATTGATCCGGCAAGAGTGGAAGCGACAACGGTCATATTGTTTTATGCTTATATTTTATCTGGGTTGACATGTATCTTATCTTTTGTGATATGTTTGTAAGCCGACATAAGATATTTGTGTTTATTCATGTAAATGGGTATATAAGTCAGTCTAGGTTAGTTCATTTTGTATGATGTGGATATATGGGAGATATAACAGATAAGTGATGTGAAAGGTTTTGTGATGTTATCTTGATTGATATAATGTGAACGTAAAGATTTGTAACCGGTCTTGATTATTGGTCTAGAGGATTGCGAAGCGATCTAAGATATCAGTAAGGGAGGTTACAGTATAATCGGTACAGACAGTAATTTAACCGAAACTCATCCATCATAGCAGATGCACACTCTGAGTTCAGTTTTTGTTTATAATCCAGTATTTGGATCTGCATTCAGTGAGGCTCCTTTTGTGCTGAGAAGTGTGCCTTCCTGCATGTGCAGGCCCCTCTTGTATTATTTATTCATTTGACCAGTTGATAGATATTATGGGTCACCAATCCCACCATGGTTTTCCTCTTTAAGGTTTTCCACGTATAAATATCTATTTTATGGTGTTGATTCATGTGGTTGCATTGATATAACGTATTGTTACTTTCTCTTGTGCATAGCGGTTAATAAATGGATTTGTTAATAAGGTTAAAATTACTCTAATCGACAGAACACTGATTAACCCCCCCTCTCAGTGTTCTTGGATTCCAACAATTGGTATCAGAGCCTCGTGCCTTGGAATAAGTCTAACAACTTGAGGAAGATCATGAATCTAGAATCCATGGAGATGAATCTACAAAAGGAACTTGAATTAGCACTTGAGGAATATGATGTTGAAAGGTTGAAGAACTTGAAGCTGCAAGATGAGTTGAATTCTGCAAAGGAATTCATTCTTACCCTACAGGAGGTTATCATCTGCTCAAGCTAAAAGGAAGTAACTTGTTAAAAAGCTAGATGATAAAGAGAAGAATGCCCTTAAGGAATTATGTCAGAAGTTGAGTCAGGAGAATGGTGTCATGAAGAATGAAATGCAAGCCATGACTATGAGGATGTCCAAGGAGATTGAAGATCGGTAGAAGAATGAGGAAAATCTTTTCTATGTCACTAAAAGACAGATCTGAGAAATGCATTAGGTTGGCGCATGAGAATGATGGGTTGAGAAATGAGTTGGTGCAATCACAGAACAATGAGCAAGAGTTGGAAAGAATGATGTCAATCCTAAAAAGTGATCTGGATGTTGCAAATGAATACAAAGAAAAGTCCAGGGTCAGTTCCACAAGGCTTGATGAATTATTGAAGGATCAAAGAGACACTGGAGACACTAGAGGTCTTGGATTTGAGCATGGAGATAGATCTGGTACAACAAATCAGGGGAATCCACTAGACAACTGGAATCAGAAATCACCGGTAAGGAAACCCAATGCACATAAATTTAATGGTAGATGCTTTTTTTGTAATAGGTTTGGTCATAAAGAAAGTCAATGCAGAAATAGAACAAATTGAAATAATAATGTTGTTCCCGGTCTATGTTCAAAGTGTAATAATTATGGTCATAAGACAAACGATTGTAGAATGAATGTGAGATGTCATGCATGTGGAAAGTTTGGACATATGGCTAATCAATGTAGGTTGAAGAATGGTCAAGGACTCAACAAGGCAATTCAGAAGAACAATGTTACTTGTTATGCATGCAACAAAATAGGACATATTGCTAAATATTACAGAAGCAAGAATACACCGAAAGGGAATGACACATCAAATGAGAAAGGAAAGAAAAAGATTGATGAGATTTGGTAGGTTCATGCTAAACAGTGGATTAGGAAGTCTTAAGATCAATCGGCAGAGGTAAATTCTCTGGTTACTCAACCGACATAGCAGAATGTTCCTGGACCGGTAGGAAACTTATCCGATAACTAAGGCCTTAGCCTTAGGGGGAGGCAAATTAAGACAGATCTTGCATTGCCCTCGGTATAGGTCTGAAAGCTTGTTTCATATCTTAGTGAAGACAATCTAGAGATTCATTGGTGCTAAGATAATGGATTTTATATTTGGTATCATATGTCGACATGCATTAATGTCAATGGGAAATTAAAGGTTTCAAAAATTAAAAGGGATAAGTTTCTTCATTTTTGATCACACAACACTTAGAGTGAAGCAGAGTGAGTTTAAGGTGATCAAGGTGATTAAGAGCATTTTCGAGCGATTTCCAGTATTCTCTGTGCAAATTTATCAAAGGTTTTCACCAGCTTTGGTTGTGAGGTATTTTATTTGTTTTCATGCTATTTTTTCTGAAATCGGAATGACTTTTGGATCTACTCCCACTCTAGCAGATGTGGTTGTCCCTATTATGGTGGATATTAAGGATCATCCACGTCCGAAATTCAAACAATACCTCAAATTGCAAAGGTCAGTGACTCTATCGATGCATTTTCTAGGGTTCCTAGAAGAGTTCTTTATGTGGAAGATGTGAGAGCATATATCCATTACACTCTGGAGGATTTGGGTTCGTCAGAGATTAAATCAATGTATCTATCTACTTTGCTGAACAAGGATGGATTGATTAAACTGGAATTTCAAATTCTGAAGGATCAAGGTTTCATTGACATTATGAAGATGTCCAAGTTCGAGGATGAGATGATTCAGTATGTGTTGAGTCGAGTCCAAGGCATGTTCATGTGGCTTGACCGACCTTATAAATCACTAAGGGGGTGATTCGTTCTATCATCGGATTATCCCAGGTTGGACAAACACTGGATAGGAGGAAGATTCCAAAAAATGAGGTGAACAAGCTAACCAGTGCCACCTCTGACAATCGGTCGATGTGGATTAGCACTATCAAAGATAAAGTTGTTCAATTTTCAAGCATGGTAATTGGATACAAGCTAGCTCAATCAAACTGGTTAAAATCTGTTTCCAGTTCCTGTATTTTCTATGCACACAAGATGGTGAAAGAAAATAAGAAATATGATCTTTGTCAGTGGATGTGTGATGAGTTGATTTCTAATTTGGAAAAGATTAAGGGACATAAGAAAGGTACATTCTGGTATGGAAATCTCGGTCTGTTTGATGCTTTTCTTTTTGAATGAGATACCAGGATCTAGTAAGAGGCAATGGGCCTTTGATATACCGGTAGGTAAACAGATCAAGGATGCATTGTGAAACTTGGGATAGGACGAAGACTCCATTTTGTGGGGTTATTTCAAGGCATTTTAGAAAGATATGAAGAAGAGGGAAAGGATCCCTAAGCATATTGTTGATAAATACTCTACCGACATATGCTTCATGGTGAAAAAGGATGAAACTTTGATGGACGCAGTGCAACCTAGGACTATCTGGGTTACTGAGATGGGCTATGAGGTTGATGCATAGATCTTGGACCTTTATGCCAAGATGCTTATAGATGCCTCAGTTGATGAGAAGGAGAAAAAATTTGGAACAACTAAGCAGAAGAAATCTAAGGTGATGATTGGTTTCGGCAAGAAGAAAAGGGAAGGGCAAATCAAGAAGGTTGGACAAGTTGTCTAGAAGATGTCCTCTGAAATCAAACAAATCATTGGTTTGGTAGAGAAATCTCCTCTGACAATTGTTCAGGCTTCTCCGATAGTAGGAACCAATAAGGTTTTATCTAAGAGCAAGAAACCAGAAACATTTATTGCTCCTATTGAATCTGGTTCTAAGACTGAAGAAGAAATCCCAAAGATTCCTAAGATCTATATGAGGATTCAGAGGAAGAAGCCCAAGGAAGGGAAGCTGCAGAAATCCGCAGTCACTCCTCCGACAGCTCAGAATAAAATTTTGAAGGAGAGGAAGCCTACTAAGAAAAGGAAATCGGCCAAGGAGTCTTCTCCCATCCCCGGTAAGAAGAAGAGATCAGATAAATATTGCTCTTGAATCTGGTAAAAGTGTAAAGGTTATTTCTCCTCTTTTTGTTGCTGAATTGATTGATCAGATCACAAAGGATGGTATTTTGAGTAACATACAACACTATTATGGTGATATGGATGATAAGAAACAAAAGGAGATTGAGGAATCGGTTTTGTTATATTTAGACTTATATAAGAAATCTTTAATTTAAATTGAGATTCAAATACCGACAAATTTGTATAATAAGTTAGATGCTAGGAGGTTATCAGCTATTGAGGAGGATAAGCATATTAAGACTAAGAAATTGCTAACTATTTGTGGTGCTATAACTGATGAAGAGATGCAACAATGTCTAGAGTTTGCTAATAAAACAATTTTCCGAAGTAGACACTGGCATATAAGTCTTATGGTGGGAAGAGTAAATGAAATTAGGAAGGAAATTCATGAGGCTTGGGTTAAATTCCTTTTGGATAAACCAGGTTTCTTTACATCACCAGATATTTTGCCTAAGTCTGACATTCTAGACATCCTGATTAATGCTAAACGTAAAGGTATACTAGGTGGAGATCCACCGGTTTTGGAACGAAAAACATCTGAGGACATTCCTCAGGCAGTTACACTTGTACAAGATGTTGAGATTAATAAACCGACAGATAATCCTTCGATAATTGATGTTGATACAGTTGAAGTTCATGAGGTTGAGGCAGTGGAAATAACAACACCAAGTGGCGAAGCCACCGACGCTGAGGAGGTAAAGGATAAAGTAGATCAGAAGGCATAAGGTCATGTTGATCAGATTGAGGTCCGGGTATCAACACATTCACCGGTTGTTGGTCCCTCATTGTTGGCACTTGACTCATCCAGTCAAGAAGATTTTGGTCATCTTGGAAATAAGAACATTGAGTAGCTGAGCAGTTTTGAATTGATGTTTGTTGCAGCTCATAAACTAAGGAAGGAAGGGTCAAAAGATAAGCAAGTTATTGAGCAAGCTATTCCTATTTTGCAGCAACATGCACCGAGATGCAAGATTGATCAGGTAGCTATTCCATTCGATAAGTTGAAAGGTTTGACTGAGCACATTGCCAAAGAGTATAAAACTCTTCAACAAGTGTCAAACTGGTAGTTGGTGGAAAGATATAATGTAGCTAGGAAGGTCACTGGTGATAACATGATCACATCCGACAAGGCTAAGCTGACAGATGAGATGACAAGGATTGATGAGGTTCTTCATCAATGCAGTCAAATATATTGGTCTTGCACTAACACAACAAAACTAACAACAGACATGGATAATAAAGTTAAGGAGGATAAGGACAAGTTGGAACAACTTGTAGTCAGTTTTGATGGTACTGAATCATTGACCAACATGGTTGATGGTCAGATTTTGCATTTAGAGTCTTAAATTTCACCCCTAGAGAAGGAAAAGGACAAGTTAATCTGGTGGGCTAGAGAGTTGAGAGGTTTGGTAAGTCCCCAACTAAATACTTTGTTACTTCATAAGCGGGAATGTATGGAATAGATGATTTTGCCCACACCGGCAACCCTAACAGAGGAAGAACTACGTGCTTACATTCTGAATGGGTTTGTATCTATTTTTGGAACTTTGAAATCCAGCTAGGATACTTATTTGGCATTTTTGAAGGGTGCTTATCTAGATATTTTCAAGTATATCTAGATCCGGTAATCACATTTTGGTTTGTACAGAATTTCATTTATTATTCTTTTTGCCTCGGTCTTTGGCATTGTTGTCAAAGGGGGGGAGGTGGATGTGAAAAATGTCTAGGGACATAAGAAGTAATGTATAGCTCAGGGGAGTAGTCTTTTGAGATCATTTTTGGGAAATCAGTTTTTGGATGGGAACCAGTACAACACTTCAACAATTTATTTTTCACATAAGTGTTGCCATCAATACCAAAGGGGGAGATTGTTGGCAATTGACACTCATCCACATTATAAGTGTTGTCATTTATGGCAACACACTTCATGAGTGATCCGACAATCAAGGTAACTGACATTCACTACACTGGCATTCAGGGAACTGACAAACTTGGAACCGGTATTCTAAGGCCGACATAGGAGATTGATCCGACAAGCGTGGAAGTGACAACGGTCATACTGTTTTATGTTTATATTTTATCTGGGCCGACATGTGTCTTATCTTTTGTGATATGTTTGTAAGCCGACATAAGACATTTGTGTTTATTCATGTAAATGGGTATATAATTCAATATGGGTTAGGTCATTTTGAATGATGTGGATATATGAGAGATATAACAGATAAGTGATGCGAAAGGTTTTGTGATGTTATCTTGATCGATAGAATGTGAATGTAAAGATCTACAATCGATCTTGATTATTGGTCTAGATGATTGGGAAGTGATCTAAGATACTGATAAAGGAAGTTACAGTATAACCAGTACAGACAGTGTGTTAACCAGAACTCATCCAACATAGCAGATGCACATTCTGAGTTCAGTTTTTATTTGTAATTCAGAATTTTGATCTGTAGTCAATGAGGCTCCTTTTGTGATGAGCAGTGTGCCTTTCTACATGTGTGGGCCCCTCTTGTAATATTTATTCATTTGGCCAGTGGATAAATATTGTGGGTCACCAATCGCATTGTGGTTTTTCCTCTTTGAGGTTTTCCAAGTATAAATATCTATGTTATGGTGTTGATTCATGTGGTTGCATTGATATTACTTGTTGTTACTTTCTTTTATGCATACCGGTTAATAAGTGGATTTGTTAATAAGGTTAAAATTACTCTTAACCGACATAACACTGATTCACCCCCCCGTAGTGTTTTTGGATTCTAGCAAGTTCACCTTTTCAATGGAAAAGTCCTTTGATGAAGGACTCCCTGTAGTTGTATCTATATTAGGATGAGAAATTTCTATTGTCCAATTCTTGGTATCTTCATCAAAGTCTATTTTAGATATGGTTTTCAGCCTCTTAGCCTTCGGAGTCTTCCCCAAAATCTTGCTGACCATATCATCTATTGGTACTGAAATAGGAACTATGTTCCTCTTATTGCTGATCAAGGTAGTGTCCAGCTAATGAGGATGTTCACTACTGGCTCTTTTTCACTCTAATCCTTCACTGGGTCAAAAGCAAGTACCATCATGTAGCCTAACATATCAATCTCCTCTGCCCTCAGGCCCTCATCATTACTTGTTTCCATATCAGTTATTTCAGGCTCCTTCTCTACCATTATGTTTTCAAGTTTAGGAGACGAGTCCAAATCCACAATCACCTTAGGTTCCTTATTGATTTTTCCCCTGGTTTTGGATCTTGTAACCCTGGGTGATAGTTTCTCTTTTGATGAGACTTTGGCACTACCATATTCTAGCTTAGCATGTGAGCCACTTGAAAGACAAAGCCCAGTACGCTAGTTAGATAAAACTTTTCAGGCTGGAACAAGGTTTCCTTTGATGGTTAATTTCCCAAGCCTCTGTTGCCTTAACCATTGTTCAGTCCTGCGTATGACTACGAAGGACATGACCCTTATCTGATCTTGTTCATCTTGATTCCAATCAATTTCTGGAATCGGGGTCCCCTATACAGTCTGTGTATACTAAGGGTCTACCAAATCTTCTCCTCTATCTTCGACTTCTGAGGTGTTCATCTTCAACCCAAAAGAACTTATCTGATGAACAGTGAATCAAGAGAACATTCTTTTACGCACTTCAAATTCATCGACACAATCTGCCCAAAAGTCCTCCAGTTCAGGTACATGATTGAACCCATCTCTAAGAACCAAATGCTCCCATTCATATCCCTTGCTATCAAATTTTTGTCGAAGGACATAGTATTTGAGATTTAACTTTTAAAAATCGACTTCCAGGTTCAGTGCATCTGACATAGATTTTCAAATGTAATGGCCTAGCTCCACTGGGAATGCAACTCCAAAATTTTCCTTTCCCACAGTCTTTTTGTCAATATGGGCTAATTGTCGGTAGATTTCTATCAACATGAACCGGTCCAATGCATACCCGAGAAGTCTCATAGGTTCACCTTCAAAGCCTCTGACCCTAATATATGTGAACTGAGGAAATTGAATGAAATAAATCCCATAGGAACTAACCAATTTCTTTGCTTCCTCAAGCATTCGTTGGTTCACATTCCCTTGCAACTCAGCAATCAATCTGCCAACAAAAATATCATGAACTCATTTGTAATTTGCATGGCATCTCTTTGCCTGTATGTGAGGGTAATAATCATAAATCATAATACTATCAACAAAAGGTTAATGATACAGGCCAGGTCATCGCCTAACGCAGGCTAAGCAGTAGAACATATATGAAGACATGTAAAAATTCTTGCTTCCCAAAATTTTGCTCAAACCTTCATGTAGCCCATCTGCAATCATACTTGTCCAATCAATGTACCTGTTTTGATCTAAAATTACTTGGATAAAGAACTACATCCAATCTTCCCAAAAGAAAGAATGTTGGCTACCTTTAACCCTATGTACCAAAATTACAATGTCCCTAAACTCCTTTATCAAATGTTCCCAGGTTAAAGGTTTCAGAAGCCTCGAACCACCCTTTTGAAATTTTAGCAACCAATTCCTAGCTATAACACTTCTATACTGGGATTTCTTTTCATTAAAATAATCGTAGGAAGAGGTGATGGTCCAATTTTCATAGGCTTCATGAGCAGGAATTTTAAATACAGTCATAATGTTTTCTCTATCCACATTTAATAAAACTCCACTATTAGTATCCCTGATGCACCTGTGCTCTGTGTCATACCGATTCATACACTGCAGAACTAGTTCAGCGAATTGTAAGGCAGGTGGGAAAACAACGGCTTCTATGAGACCACTATCCACAATTCTCTGCAGCATGGGAGAATTAACAGGATGTCTCACTCTTTCCATAAATTTTCAAGGTCAACATGAGCTTGAGATGTATCTCTGAACTCCGAAAGGGAACTAATTAGACCATTCTCGGCAACCATTTTGGGAGGTGTCGGCCTCATTCTGACAATTCTATGATTTCAACACTATACTAATGCAAGCAAATAAACCCAGAACCACCACAATGAGAAATTGAATAATCCTCTTTTCTATGCATGAAATGAAAGGAATGGCCAAGACTGAACTCACCTGTCATACACTGTGCCGTTTCCGAGCTCGAGAAGTAGAAAATTACCTTTCTTTCACTGAGTAGTTTGTTTACTAATTTGGCTTCTCAAACAAGATTTAAAGTACTTCGATATGATTAGCATAAAATTCAGTGACACAACTTCCATACTTACTCATGTGTGCGAGATAACCTTGAAAAGACAATCCCTGACGCATGCATTAATTACACATCACCTTCGTAGGATTGCTTGTCCAAGTAATGATTACTTTCCATTTTAAAAAGTTACGACTTGCTTGGAAAAGTGCCTCAATCGCTTAGAATATTTATTTGCTGACCAATTATGCTTGCCTCCATACATCACACCTTCCTTGATCTTTGAGCTTATCGACAAAGAATATCAAACCATGGAACCATTGAGTCATTGAACCATACAGGTTCACTAGTTCAAGGTTCAACCAAGAAACACAAAGGACTAAGACATTCAGACTCAAAACAAACTTGATCGACTGATGACCTCATTGAACCAATGTACTTATGAACCTTTGAACTTAATAGATTGGTTCGACAAAGGAAAGGTTCAACTATCAGTTTTCGTGACTTATAGAATAGGGTCGGAAGACTATGGCAATTACGACCATCACCGTGGGAGAATTTAGAGCGAGATAAAGCCCATACAAATAAAATTCACAAAAAATGGAACCGAATGTAAAATTTGAGGGTAATAATTGGCTCTGACAGGGGACCAGGACCATGAGGGACTAGGATATGAACCTAGCATCTCTGGTTTCGCACAAATAGCAAAAATGAAAAGAAGAGTGGAAAGAAACTAAACTGACATGACCGACACACCAGAACAAAACGACTAAACTAAACTATGTACAAAGATAGGGGACTCCCATTTTATAATTGATAGAGTTTCAGATCCTGCCCATTATAGGACAGATGCAAAATAGTTCCATCTAGATATGCCAACTTAAAATAGTTAGGGCCCAATACCTGATGGATCTGGAATGGTCCTTTCCAAAGTGAATTGAACTTTCCATGAGCTCCCTTTGGTTCTTTTCTCTTACCCCAAAGCAAAACTTGATCACCTTGCATGAATTTTCTGGGTTTGGCTTTCTGATCAAATATTCTTTTAACTCTAGCTTGATGATTTGTAATACGATCAACCAACTCATTCCTTTCTTCCTCTATTTTTGTTAGGTACATTATTCTCTTCTCCAATGAGTTCTGAAAAATATTGGTCCTCAATCACTGTTTGCAATTTAGTAGTGACCAATTGTAATGGGAGTGATAATTGTGCCCCCATTCCATATACCAATTCAAAAGGTGCCATCCCTACTACTCACTTAGGTGAGGTTCGATCAGCCCACAATGCTTCATATAGTCTTTTATGCCAATCTTTGGGGTTTCCATTCATCAGCTTTCTCATAATTGCAATCAAATTTTTATTGTTGGACTCTGCTTGTCTGTTTCCTTGCGGGTAATAATCTGACGAATGAGAAAATGAGATACTATGATCATAAAAAAACATAGCCAATTTAGTTGAGAAAATATTGGGAGAATTATTAGTCACAATTTTTTGGGGTACACCAAAGCGCACTAGTATGTTCTCCTTCAGAAAATTACACACAACCGCCGAAGTAGTTTTTCTAATAGGGATTGCCTCTACCCATTTTGTAAAATAATCCGTGACTGTGAGAATATGGGTGTGACATACACTTGACGGAGGGTTCAATGGACCAATGAAATCTAAACCCACTTCTTAAAGGGTTCATCTATGACTACCGGCCTCAACGGTAGTGCAGATAGTTGTGGTTTTCCAGAAAACAACTTACACTTTTCACAATTGGCTACCAACTTATATGCATCCTTGAACATTTCAAGCCAATAATAACAATTCCTAAGGATTTTAAAAGTTGTTATAGTAGATGAGAAGTGAACGCCACATGCTTCATCATGAAAAGCCCTTAAAAGTTTCTCTTGTTGATCAACATCTACACCTCTTAAAAATGTTCCATCCAAGCCTTTTTTATATAAAACGTCATCAAAAAATACATATTGTGTCACCTTCAACCTCAAATTTAGCCTCTCTTTAGGGGATAAGTGTTCTGGGCATTCTCCATATGCCAGGTAATGAGCCACATCTGTGAACCATTCATCTTGCAAGCTAACGAATAAGGTTAATGGCAGTTCTTCCTTTCCATCTTTGTTTTCAGCTATTAAATGACACAATCCTTGTTCTCAGACTAATTTGGTTGGCCTAATATCCAGGTCAAATTCCTAAACCTTTGAAAGCCATGTTGCTCTATTATTCATCCCCACCTCTTGCTAGATCAAAATTCTTTTAACTGTTGGATTTGACACAAAAACAATTGAATGGGAATGCAATATATAATACGTGAAGTGCTTCACATCTTTAACAGTTGCAAAGGCCTTCTTGTCAACTAATGAATAATTCAATTCATGCTTTTTGAGCGGGACGCTCATGAATGAAATAGGGACTTCTTCATTCAATTCATTCTTTTGCAAAAGAATGTCGTACATTGTGTGTTCTAAGGCATAACAATACATAATGAAGTCTTTTCTAAAATCAGGATTAATTAGCATTGGAGCACGATAAATTGCTTCTTTGATCTCTTCAAAGGCCCCTTTTTCTTCTTCCTTCCATTTGAAGATATGCTTTTCACTCATCATCCCTACAATGTGTTTAGTAATTTGAGCAAAATCTGGCACAAATCTTTTGAGAAAACTCACTTGCCCAAAGAAGGATTTGACACCACTTCTGTTTGATGGAAAAATCAACTGTTGGATAGCTTTCACCCGATCAGGGTCAATTTTAATACCATCTTGTGAAACTATACACCCTAATAGCTTCCCCTCTGTGACACAAAAAACTGATTTCTTTGGGTATAGGGAAATACCGTGATCTCTACACATTTGTAGCACAATCTCCAAATCTCTTAGGTGATTTCTCCTTCTCTTAGAGAATACAATCAAATCATCTAGATAGATAACTATAGTCTTACCAATGAGGTGGCCAAATGAGAGGTTCATCACCCTTTGGAAGGTTGTTCTCCCATTTATGAGGCCGAAGTGCATGCGGTTGTAGGCGAAAGTGCCCCAAGTTGTGGTAAAGGTTGTTTTGTGTTGGTTCGCTTCTACTACGCTTATCTGGTTGTAACCAAAAAAGCCATAAAAAATCGACATCATTTCTAATCCGGCAACAATTTGGAGAATATGAGCCATTGCTGGTAATGGGTAGTTGTCTTATAAACTGGCCTGGTTCAAGTTCCAAAAATCCACACAGATCCTTATCTCTCTGGTTTTCTTGCGAACTGGAACAATGTTCACTACCCAGGTCGAATGGTAGATGGGGTAGATAATCCTTGCTTGAATCATCTTATCTATTTCTTTGAAAATTGCATCTACAACCTTGGCATTATAGTTTCTCAATTTCTATCTAAAAGGAGTCGCTCGAGGTTTGAGGAGAATATGATGTTGAAACTAACAATTTTTAAAATCCTTCAAATCCTCTTTTACCAGGCGAAAACATCTAGGAATTTGTGTAACAACTTAATGAACAAATGTCTTTCCTTTGGAGTACAACACTTACCCAAATTAACCAACTTTGGGTTGGTTTCATCACCTATATTGACTTTTTCATAATCTCCCGAGTTACTGGCACTCTGAGAATTGGTCCTTCCAACATACCTATCATTATGATCAAAGAGGCATTATAAGGTTACCAATGATGGTATGATGAAGAAATAAGGATCCAGTCAACTGGTGAGAGGGGGCGTAATCTAGTAGATAGAAAACTGACATAAACTTTCACCAAACTCAAAATCAACTTCTCAAAGCAAACTCTAAACTGATTGGTTTAAACACTGAACTTCAAATGCAATATTACTGACAAGTTAAACCGGTTGACTGTTATAACAGACTAATAGTAAAACATCTTTGAAACTCTCAAAACATTTTGACAAAATAATTCAAATACTTTACTGACAGTAGTTAAAACATATTTCAGATTGTTGTCGATTAACATAACATATCAAAATGGATTTAGTAGTTAAGCAATTTAACCATAGTAAACATAACCAAAAAAGCATTCACCACTTGACACAACATTTTTGACATGGAAACCCAAATGGGAAAAACCACGGTGGGGATGAATACCAACAAATATTCTAAACTCTTTTGAAGTTCACCCTATTAGGAGCCTAGCCTGTTAAAGCTTTACAATAAGTCATGTTAAGAACAAATCCTGTTAGGGACCACCCGGTTAAGGGATTGACTATAATGCCCTGTTAGAAGCAATACCCTGTTAGTGTTCGTGTGAAAAGTGGACCTGTATCTGTATCTAAATACACAACACTTCAATTAAATCATTAGATGCATGGTTAGTAAATCAATAATCAATAATGAGCAATAAACCATTACAAAGTGACCTATTGCCTTCTAGTAGATGTGAGTTTAGTCTTGCTCTCAGATTTCATATGCAATACTAGTGACTAAACGACACCTAAACGAAGGATTTAATCTATATGAGCATGAATTTGAGCTAAATGAATGCAAGATTAATCAAGATATGCATTATTTAAGCTAGATATGCATGATTTATCTAACATGATCTAAGCAATAATAAGCTAGATGATTAACTAAGGATGCAATAACTAATATGTAATATCTCAATGCACAATCTCAATGAACCTAGAGCAAAAACATCATAATAACAATATATTCTCCACGATCCTTAAATGAGAGATGAGAGCCTGAATTTATAGAAAATTCAGAAAGAAACCAACGGCTGAGATCGAATGATGATGAGCGGTCAATATTTTCCAAGAGGAAGCACAATCCAGGTGAATTGATGTGATTGACTGCTTTTCTCAGTTTTAAAGGAAATAGAACTAAAATTAAGATAAAATCAGAAAAACTAATTTATTCTCTATTTCATTCAATTTTAATATTTAAATGTTTTAATTGCTTTCTCTAATATTATTTATCAGTTTTTAATTTATTTTCAAGATTATCTCCAATTTATTTCTTTTCTCAATTTTTAATTCTGTTTTTGTCAATTAATTCATTTTTGATGATTTAATGGCAAATTGATTTATTTAATTAAATATGCTAGGATATTTAATAAAACAAATAGGATAATTGTTTAAAAAATGATTTACTTGGAATGATCAATTAATTAAATAAATATTTAATTAATACCGGTTGATTAATTTCCCATGTGACATTGGTGATTTAAGAAATTAATTGTGTGCTCAAGATTAATTATAAATTGCCTTTGGTTAGGACCTTGGTGACGTTGTCGAGATTAGGGGCTCATGGTTTAGATGACGATTTTTAGGGTATTACATTTGCCCCTCTTTGAATTAATGTGCGAGCAATGCGTTGGTTCAAAGAATAGTTGATGTCAAAGAGAAACTAGTTCTGACCTTGATTGATCACGAACTAGATGAAGAGCAAGGTATTCAACTTGTTTTGAAGCAATAAAACTGAACAGAGTTGATTAAAGCGAGACCAATCTCGAACTTGATTGAACTAGGACCGATGAAGAGCAAAGATACCGAGCTTGAACTTGATGGATCAAGAAGCGGATCTTACTGATCTAGAACTTGATTTAACTAGACACAATGAGCGAAGAGAAAACCGATCTTGAACTTGATGGATCAAGATACTATGAGCGAAGATAAACTGTCCAGCGTGATTTGATGCGATGAAATTGAACACCTTCTTAGATTGAGCGTGTGATCGAAGATACTATTTAAACACTTGATTGAGTTTAAACAAATAATCAGCTTGATGAAAAGCAATGCAACTGATTAACGTTAAGAGACTGATTCAGATGAAGACAATGTCAGCTTGATTTGAAGCGACGAAGATGAGATGCCCCTAGCGATTGATTTGATGAAGCTTAACTTCTTGACTTGTAACGAATATTTTTGAAATAAATTCTCAACTTTGAGGTCATGAGTATGCCCCCTCGGGAATGAAATCGACAGATAGCGAGGGTACGATGATTTTAGGCAATTTTAGTGATGATAATTATTAGAGCATGAAGATTAATGTTGAAGATTAAAATTAGAGTTGATTGGAGAATTAAAATTGAGATTTAGAATTGAGCGCAAAATGATTCGAAAATTGACTTGAGGATGAAAGTGCTAGGTGGTCAACGTCATGAAATTTTGATGAGAGAATTGATGTCAAATTTTGATTTCAATCCCGAAAATGGACTCAAGACAACCAATTTACGAGCTCTTGATTTGATTTCATCATACTTGTGTTGATTGATTATGAGATGTCTTTCTATATGCTTTATTCAATATGTATGCATATCTTTTTAGTATAGATGAATGAATGCAAATGGAATATGGATGTTTATTTTTGTTTCTTTTTATGCAAATAAATGAGGAGAATGAGTAACTAGTAATACAAACGTTTATTTTTCTTCATGCAATAATATGAATGCAAATAAGTATAAAATGAAATGTATGGATCTATATAAGATGCTCATGTATGCAGCTAACATCTCAATACACAAGTACTCGATCAGAGAAACGATGATGAAAAAGAGACCACTTAGCTGAGAAATGACGATTGCTTCAAACTCTCATTCAAAAGATAAAGAGATCATTGTTATCATGTCGAAATAACTTTTAAATGCATAAAATTTAGAATGAATGCAACCTAAACCTATTCACTAGATTTGGAATGCTTAATTTTCATCACTGAGCGTTTTACAAACATAGTAGGCAAAATAGAGTCCCTTTCTTTGTATATGCAATATGAATTATCTTGTCTGCAATGACCCTTTGTTCATTCATATCCTTGGACAAATTACGCATGCTTCCAGATTGCACATTAAAGAAATTCCCTCAAACAGACAAAGAAATGACTCCGACCTCCCTGTAGCATACAAATAAGTAAAGTCGAGGTATGTGTGGCGATTTCACCTTGATGTGAAGGCACTTATCATAGACACCCAATTGATTAGATGTTTCCAGATCATCAGATTCATTCCTACAAGAAGAAAACAAAGAAAGAATTATGCCCCTAATCCTTGCTCCTCTTAGTCAAGATAGACTTCCTCGAGTTACTCAGAGGGAATAATAATCGAAAACCAATATAAAAGACAACATCCAAAGAAAATTTCATGCATATCTCAAACAATTTAGTGATTGTTTTCAGTAGTCTTGTTTTGCTTGTTTTGCATTACACTTTACTTTTCTTTTATTTTCTTGCCTTGACTTGTAAGTAATGAAACCTACTTGGGTGTGACAATTACAGAGGCGCTGAAGTAGAATTTTTAGATTTTTCATTAGTCATATGATCAACTAGGTATCTAGAATGAAATAGAGATTTTGTTAATGTGTTTGAGATATAGCAATTGATAGATTTTGGGTTAGCAAGTCTCAAATAGTGAAATCACTACCCAACCATAAGTAAAGTGTCATCACGGGGTAAGGTTGAAAATGAATGACCTTAGGACCTCAAGGACTTTATGTCTGAATATTTAAGAAAGGAGATGACCCTTGTTTGTCTTGAATGCAAACAAATGATAAACTTGGACAGTTGCCTTGTTTTATTAATGTTGCTATATGCAAATGAAGAAATTTTGTGAATGCAATGCATTTAAAAAAGAAACTATATGTGATACAGTGCTTTGAGTGAAAATGATATGCAGTGCAGAAAGCAAATGCTAAACTAACCCAACCCTTAGATATAATATCGTTTAAGGTCCATGTGGTTCATAGGGCTAGGGAGTTTTGTGTAGGTAGTTCATTGGTCCAGCATAAATATGTCTTTCCAAGAAGTACTCAGCTAAGTGTACATGTCCAGCATCTCCAATGTTGGTTTCCTTAGTTTTTGGATTTGGTGATGAAACTAGGGTAAAGTCTTATGCAAAGGATTGGATAAGGGGTATGGGAAGATGAAAAAGAGGTGCTGGATAATGGGTCAGATATTGAAAGTTTGGTGCATGACAAAATGGAAACTTTTGCGGTATCACCATTGGCACACATCTTCAAGGATGGTGGATTGATGGAGGAAAAGTGGATCTCAGATTTTGAGATTTGGATGGAGGAACAATCAGGGATTTTAGGACATAAGGATCCAAAATAGATGAAGGAGGTGATGGAGAAATACATTTGGAATATTTGGATGGAGGAACAACAATCTTGGTTGTTGATTTGGATTTTTCTTTAGACTGTTGTGCTTCAAGGAGACGCTTAGGGATCCACATGGTTTTTGACTTTTCATGCTTTTGCAGTTTCTTGGAATGCATTGCTTCTACAAGTGCCTTAGGAACCCATATAAATTTTGATTTTTCTTTCTTTTGCTTAGTGAGCCTTTGTGTCCTTCTAGATGGATGGAAGGTATGCGAAGATGTACGCCTTTGTTGATCTTGCACAAGGGATGGAGGAATATATGGTCCTAAAATGGATGGAAGAGATGAAGGGGAAGGCGTGTATTTGGATTTTGGTTTAATAGGGATACCAACATCTTGAGGAATGTCACTAAGGCCATGACCCTTAATATTTTCTTTAATATGGAGAGGTTCTTGCTTGTGAAGGTCTACCCCTTTGCATTTATAAATATTTTGACTTGTAGGATACAATTTTCTTTAGAAAGAAGGTGCGAGTTCATTATGAGATGGAGGTGGAATGTAAGGAATGATAGGGTCACGAAGTGAATCAGACTAGACCAAAGTGGAGGAACCCATTGTGCATGTGGGGGTTTCATTAACATCTTGCAACAACATATTATCTCTAGAATCATGAGAGGGACTAGGATCATGGGTGGGATCAGGATCGATGACAGGCTCTTCAATGGAAGGAATAATGAGATCATTAAAAGAAATGAGATCTTGGAGTGTATATGGAGGACTAGGACATAAAGACGGAGGAACAAAAAAATATTGTGGGTGATTTAAAGGGATTATTTTATCTTGACAAGGAGGATCTAAAAGTGAAGGGATACTTTGATCTTGACAAGGAGGAATATCATTGGATTCCTCTTTAAAGGCGCTATTCTCTTGACTTTCAATGGAATCATCGAAAAGAATGGAAGGTATATCTTGATCTTGTGTAGGAAGTGGATTTGGAAGGATGCTTTGCTCTTGAGATGGAAAGGGATCATATTGGAATAAATGGAAAGGTATAAGAGGATCATCATGGGGCTCTAGTGAAATAGGATCTTTTTCAATCATTAGATAGGATTGAGGAGTTTTGGTGTCTTGATCTTGATTTATAATAGGACTTGTTTCTTCATTCTTCAAATTATCCTCCTGACATGGAACCACTTCTAAGGAAGGGATAGGATTTTGCATAGGCATAGGGGATTCTTGGAAGGTCTCCATATTTTGGCATAATGGGAAAGCATTTTGAGTGGGACTCTTTGGAGTTGGTACATTTGGAATTGGAGTGCATGATGGCATAAGATCTGTGATTTTTAAATCTTTAGAGGAACTTGTAGCATTAACTTGTATTTCCATAGAAGATAGCCCTTGACGGTAAACATGAGAAGTTTAATTGTTTGAAGGAGATGAAGGCATCATGGAAGGGATGGAGGCCACATATGAAACCTTTCTAGACATAGGTTCATGATTTTGATCATGCATAGTAGGTCTTTCTTTTTCTTTAGGTGAGTCATTAGGATCTTCAATTTCAATGACACTGTTATCAATGAGATCTTGAATCTTATGTTTTAATTCCATGCAATTCGAAGTCTTATGTTCATTTTATCTATGATATGCACAATACTTACTCAAAAATTCACATCCCCATGTGGTATTTTTAGGCAATATGATAAGATTATGCTCAAGAATCTCTTTCAAAGTCGATTCAATAGATTTCCCCAAAGGTGTAAACTGTCTATCTAGAGGATATTTGGAGGAAATGTCTTTATATCTTGGTGAAGGTGTCTTGTGAGCTTGTTTGAGATATGGATTTTCATTGTCAATTATTTATTGGTTTTTGATTGTCAAATTATATAATCGTTTTAGCATTCCTTGATGTTTCTCACTCTTGATATCATGCATTTGTTTTTCAAATGGAGTCATTGATTTATTTTGTTGGATTTTCATGTCATATATTTTTTTCTTGAGATCTTGAATCATTTGAGCCAAGGTAGCCATGGGAATTGGGGCTAAGGTATCCATGGGCTTCTTACTTTTGTCAAAAAATTTAGAAGAGCTTCTGGTTTGAATAGGCATTTACAACCGATGGGACCGAGAGCTAGATGTGTTGCAGAAGTCAAGATCAAATTGAAGCTAGTTGTTCATTTGACGTAGTGATTGAGAGAAGTAACTAAGATCTAGTCTGGTTTTAGGAATGATCTATCCTCTGTAAGACATTATCTAAGTTAACTTAGGTTTGATAAGATGTTGATTGAACTAGCTGGAAGATGATCGACAAAATCGTGCAACGTAATGGCAAGGGTACACTATCGAGATTGTTTTATGCTCAGAATTATGATAACCAGTTTTATGCTCACTGTAGACTGATTTGGAAAATTTTGATTGTTTTGACTGACAAGATTAGGAATTCGCACGACAGAGCTTGTAGACCCAGACGACAATTTAGCAGTTTACAAATGATGAAGACAATTTTTCATAAGAGTTGCTACCTGATATCGTACGACAATTGTTCAGACTCCAGATGATAATATGTTGAATGTGATGTATATTTGTATGACATAATTTTAAAAGATAGACGATAGTTTTTCAGACTCGTATGACAGTTTTAGCAGAGCCTGATGATAAAATGAAAGGATCAATGATAACTCGTACAATAATACTTATGTAATAGGACAACAATTTAGTAGACTCGTACGACAGAGGATTAGATAGAGATGAGATTCTGACAGGCAGAGTTTCAACGATTGACAAAGACCAATTTTTGATACGGAATGAGTTTTTTTTATGACTGACAGAGACCAAATTTGGACATGGACAGAGTTTTGATCACTGAGTTGTTGATTTGTTTTCTCCATTTTCAGTATTTCAATTTCCATTTCAGGGATGAAAACACCTTAAACATGCAAGATGTCTAATAATTCCAAGAACAACACGCTAACCCTACGGAAGTTGTCTTAGAGAAGAAAAACTTTGCTTGCAAACTTAGGTACACACCCAATAGCTAATCAAAATATAGCTGTTGAGTCTCACGCAATGGATTCTCAACATTGTATTAGCTGACTCTGAATACTAATGGAGGCACAATATAGCAAGTGTCTTGGGAGAGTTACTATCTCTCTTGCACAAATATTATCCCCCTTTCGAAGGTGAATTGGGTAGCTTCTAACTTATAGTTCTTAGTCAAGAATTTCATTTGAAATTACCCCTTGAAGTCATGCAAGAATGATTGAGGCCTATAGCCCGACAACGTACCGAAACAAGTTGAAGTCACATAAACATGATTGAGACCGCGAGGCCCTACAAAATGCTCGATATGAGATATCTCAAAGAGAAAACTCAAATAATCTCGTCCTCTGTGACTAATCACCAGAGGCCTGTTTATTATAGTGAGTTGGAATGCTCAGGTCCAGTTGTACTCACTTGGGTTGTTCTCACAGGGTGATTACTTTTTCCCACTGTGACAGGCCCGCTAAAGGTACACAAAACTCAAAACTTAGAAAAAAGCTTTGAGGGTCTAGATTTATGCTTGTCTGTAAAAGACAAGAGCATACTCTCCTACCTCTCAGATTTTTCTGAAAACACAAAAGACAAATTTGTTCTTTAACCAGATAGAAATTTAAGTGCCTGAGAAAATACTAATTGCATACACAATGTTTAGTCGATTCTTCTTAAGCAACCTGCAAGAACAACACATTAGTAGTCATATTGTGTTTTATTATTTGACAGGCGTATATTTGATTGATAAATTCTTTGAAAAGCGTTCTGCAAGAAACTAATTAGGTTGTGAAAATCTCAGGCAAACAGAAGACACGTTAGCGTCAGTATCATCAAAATTTAATTCAAGAAAAACCCTGAAAAGTAAATTGTTTTTCAAAAAATCCTAATCTAACTCCTCCAACTTGCAAGAAATTGTCAAAAACCTGCAAGAAGAAAAAGTTAGTGAAATATCAAATCTTGGTGGGATTACACAAGCCTAATTTCAAATCTTGGTTACAAAATTTTCACTCCTAATGTTGAAATGCCCTGAAATTTGACTAAGTCTAAAATTTGGAAGGTCCTCCAAAAACTAGATTTTGCATTATAACTCCTGGAGGTCTGAAACCCCTCTCAAACATCCTGACAGTATATATGGAATATAACTTAACTTAGAGGAAAGAGAAGAGGAAATGTCACTTATACTTAAATGTTATATTCCATATATATTGACCTTCCACAAGCCTAATTTCAAGAAAACTCCTAAAAAAAAACTCCATGTTTTTCAGACGACAGAATAATAACTCGTACGAGTATTCTCACTTGACCATATGAGAATTCTCACTGAACTGAACAAGTAAACACAAAATCAAACGACAAAGCAGTTACTTGTATGACTATTCACACAGAGCTGAATGGCAAAACACATAATCAGATATCTAGAGCAGAAACTCGTACAAGTATTCTCTTTGAAATGCACGATAAAAGATAGGTCTTGACAGAATATCGTATGATGAAGGATATATACTCATACAATTTTTTGCAGAAGATGTACGGATGAGACCTGAAAGATAAAGAAGTGATTTTGAGGCTGAAGGATTGAATTCCGAGCCCCACGGTGGGCACCAAAAATGTGTGTGTGAAAAGTGGACTTGTACCTGTATCTGTATCTGAATACACAACACTTCAATTAAGTCATTAGATGCATGGTTAGTAAATCAATAATCAATAATGAGCAATAAACCATTACAAAGTGACATATTGCCTTCTGGTAGATGCGAGTTTAGTCTTGCTCTCAGATTTCATATGCAATACCAGTGACTAGATGACACCTAAATGAAGGATTTAATTTATATGAGCATGAATTTGAGCTAAATGAATGCAAGATTAATCTAGATATGCATGATTTAAGATAGATATGCATGATTTAAGTAATATTAAGCTAGATGATTAACTAAGGATGCAATAACTAATATGTAATATCTCAATGGACAATCTCAATGAACCTAGAGCAAAAACAACATAATAACAATATATTCTCCAAGATCCTTGAATGAGAGATGAGAGCCTGATTTTATAAAAAATTCAGAAAGAAACCAGCGGCTGAGATCAAATGATGATGAGCGGTCAAGATTTTCCAAGAGGAAGCACAATCCAGGTGAATTGATGTGATTGACCGCTTTTCTCAGTTTTAAAGGAAATTGAACTAAAATTAAGATAAAATTAGAAAAAAAAACTGATTTATTCTCTATTTCATTCAATTTTAATATTTAAATGTTTTAATTGCTTTCTCTGAGATTATTTATCAATTTTTAATTTATTTTTCAAGATTATCTCCAATTGATTTCTTTTCTCAAATTTTAATTCTTTTTTTGTCAATTAATTCATTTTTTATTATTTAATGGCAAATTGATTTATTTAATTAAATATGCTAGGATATTTAATAAAACAAATAGGATAATTGTTTAAAAAATGATTTACTTGGAATGATCAATTAATTAAATAAACATTTAATTAATATCGATTGATTAATTTTCCATGTGACATTGGTGATTTAAAAAATTAATTGTGTGCTCAAGATTAATTTTAAATTGCCTTTAGTTAAGACCTTGGCGACGTTGTCGAGATTAGGGGCTCATGGTTTAGATGACCATTTTTAGGGTATTACAGTTAGGAGTAACCTCGGCAGAGGATTTGAAATCCAAGCTAATGGACCACATGGTTAGAGGATTTAGATAACACTAAGCTTGTTAGAGCTTACCCGGTTAAGGGATTTGACTATTGTAATTGTTAGAAAACAACAGGAGTTTGCTAATCTGTTTGAATAGCACTACACTTGCTTGTTCATATCCTTTTCATGTTCCTCTCTGCCTTTACACATGCTGCAAATACATCTCCTGGTTCGGAAACCACACTCTCTTACTCTCAACCACAAATTTCCAACTCTACAAGAAAACAACTCATCGACCTTATAAACAAAATAATAGGTCGGTAATACATCACAAACCTAAACATCTCATAGATATTACAAACAAATCGGTTCAAGTATGATCGTTGGATTACAAAACAATCACTGCACATCATACAAGACAACCTCGACCTCTCCTTGATCACTGCTTCATCAAACATTGTAACTCATCACGTGGTTTCCATTACATGCTATGAACTTGTTCATTCCCAAGACAAAAACCGTTCTCTATGCGCCAAAAACCTTTTGAAACTCTTCTTATACAACATGCATACATGTCATAATCATTACCACTCATCATTAGATCATAAACCAGTACAACTGATTCACCAAGCTCCATCGGTTAGGGTTTAGCATATCAACAGGTAGGGTTTACCAATTGATCTCACTTCTTCTCTATTAATATCGGTTTCCTTCACAATCTCACTTACCGATTACAATTCTCTTCACTAGTTCTTCCTACCAGTTACAAAACAACATTATTACAACATCATTGTCTATTATAATTGACATCAATGACAACATAGAAGTTCATCAATACAATCTTCATGCAAATGCCAACAATCTCCCCCTTTGGCATTGATGGAAATACAAGTATCAATACCCCTGTTTGCTATGATTGTGAATAGGAATCCTAGTTTACATTTTACCATGTACTCTCCTTTAGCTAAGTCTCCATGTCTTCAGTTGGTAACTGGCTATAGATCTTTTCTCTATCATTCATATAGATCATCTCTCCAATCATATAGTTCTTCTCCCCCTTTGACAATAATGCCAAAGTGAAAGTAAAACATGCAGTGTCATACTTCACTATTCTGCAGCTTGATGCTCCCCCTGTGAAATAACTCCACTCTACACCAATTCTACTTCAAGATTCTCCAATTTTCTCCAGGACTGATGTACTCCACATCATGCTCAATTGACCTCGTGTAGGGGTACAACCCCTAGCTGACCTCTAAGATACTCAAAATTAGTCTTAGGTAGAGGTTTTGTAAAGATATCTACTAGCTGCTCCTTGGTAGATACATGCTCCAATAATACATCTTTACTCTGCACTTTTTCTCTCAAGAAATGATATTTCAGCTCAATATGCTTGGTTCTAGCATGCAAAATAGGGTTCTTTGAAATATTAATTGCACTAGTGTTATCACATAAAATCCTTACTAGAACTGTAATCTTCATCTTGAATCCTTCCAAAATGTGTTTCATCCAGATTGCCTAGGTACAATTCATATAAGTTGCAACATACTCAACTTCAGCAGTGGACTGTGATATACAACTCTGCTTCTTGCTGCTCCATGAAACAAGTCTTCCTCCTGTAGACACTCAAAAATTGTCATGTCTAATTAAATAAATATTTTATTTATTTAATTATCTAAGCCTAATTCTTCTATTAATTAAATAAATCTTTATTTATTTAATTAATTCATTTATCCTCTTCTAGCCTTATTTCTCATTTAAATAAATACATTTATTTATTTAAATTATCCCTTTCCTAAATTAAATAAATATTTTATTTATTTAATTGTCCTACTTCTTCTATTAATTAAATAAATCTTTATTTATTTAATTAATTCATTATCTTTTTCTACACATGACACATGTCATTCATCTCTTAATTCCTACACTACCTACCTCTTTCATTATTTTGGTATTTCTTTTACCTACCCTCTAATCCTAGCCGACCTCCTTTTTACACCTCTCAATCTTATCCCTCCATTTCATATTGTGTCTTCTATTTAAGGAGATGCCTTCTTCATTATCAAACCCTAATCATTCATTCCTAATCAATCATCCTAATGACACATGCTAATGATCTTTTATGCAATTGACTACACTACGATCCTACTTGCAACCACATTCCATTCTTTGTTGAGCTCTTGTGCATATAAAAAATCTGAGAGCAAATATATCAAGCAAGATCAATGGAGATAGGAAGAATGGAGATCAAAACCCTATTGGACATGTGATGGTATAATCTTTGTGATTTTGAGTTATTTTGCATTGTCTTAGGTAATCTTCATATGTTATGGTGGATCTTTGTTCATTGTTAGGCTAGGGTTTTGTGGTTGAATTCATTTAGCCTTTCAATATTGTTGTTTATTGTTATCCATTTTCACCATATACACCTCCAAGAAAGAATGCACCACCGTTTATGCTCTTCCTGTCATCAACATTACCTACCCAATCTACATCCGTATAAACCTTCAAATCAAAGTTACATACATATGGATACCATAATCCATAGTCAATAGTACCTTTCAAATATTTGAATATCCTCTTGGTTTCTATCAAATGTGTTTCTTTTGGATTCTTCTGAAATATGGTAACTAGACCAACTGCATGAGCAATATCCGGTCTGTTGTGAACAACATAGTGCAGTTTCCCTATCATTGACCTCTACTCCTTTTCATCAGCAGATGTGGATTCATCTTCCTTAGAAAGTTTACAACCTATAACCATTGGTGTCCTAACTGGTTTATAGTCACTCATTCCAAATGTGTTCAATACCTCTTTTACATACTTAGATTGTGTGATAAAAATACCACTCTTCATCTACTGAATTTGCAAACCTATGAAGAATTTTATCTCTCCCACTAGAGACATTCCAAATTCACTTTTCATTTCATTTACAAATTCATCACTCATGTCATCATTATCTCCAAATATGATATCATCCACAAACACTTCACTAACCAGTATCTTATCTCCTACAAATTTGAGATATATATTGTTGCCTTCATTGGTTCTCTGAAAACCTATCTTCATCAGGTGTGAATGCAGCCTTTCATACCATGCTCTCGGTGCTTGATTCAAACCATATAGTGCCTTGTGCAATTTGCACACCATATCTTTTTCATCAGTCAAAGCATAATCATCTGGTTGCTCAATGTATACTTCTTCTTCTAGTATTCCATTTAGAAATGTTGTCTTCACATCCATTTGATATACTTTGAATCCCTTATATGCTGCAAAAGAAAGTAAAGTCTTAAGACCTTCCAGTCTAGCCACTGGTGCAAAAGTATCACCATAGTCTTCTCCTTCTTCATGTGCATAACCTTTGCAAACCAATCTAGCTTTGTTTCAGACTACTACTCCATCTTCATTCAGTTTATTCCTGAATACCACTTAGTACCTATCACATTTTTATTCACCGGTCTGGGTACTAGGGTCCATGTGTTGTTCTTCTCAATTTGATAAAGCTCCTCCTCCATAGCTTTGATCCAGTGATCATCTCCAAATGCTTCCTTAGCAGTTCTAGGCTCAATAGTGGAGATCATGCAAGAATTCTCTATAATTCTTCTTCTGGTTAACACTCCAACATCCTTATCTCCAATAATCTTGTCAAGATTATGATTGAGTCTCACATACCTCAAAATAATATGATCATTATCTTCAGGTTCTTCTTCTTCATTATCATCATCTTTTGAATCTACATATTCCAGTTGAACTAGTACAACAACATTCTCTTTACCAATTTCAGGTTTCACCGGTTCTGGTTCCAAAAATAGAATGCAAGGATATTCTTGCTTTTTCTCCACATTGGTTTCCCCTTAGACTTCAGGATACTCATCCACTTGAACATCAGCACTTTCAATGATTCTCTATGTTTGGTTGTTGTAACATTTGTAGGCCTTACTCTTGGTGGAGTAACAAAGAAATATGCCTTCATCAATTTTAGCCTCAAACTTGCTAACATAGTCACCTCTCTTAAAAAAACATTTACTGCCAAATATCTTAAAATAGCTGACATTAGGTGATCTACCATACCAGTATTCATAAGGAGTTTTATCCTTACCTCTTTTTACCAATATCTAGTTCATAGTGTAGACAGTTGTGCTGACAGCTTCTCTCTAGAAATTTTTTGCTACACCTCCTTGTATCAAAATTGTTCTAGTAGCTTCAACAACTGACCGGTTGTTCCTCTCTGCAATACCATTTTGTTGTGGTGTCCTCGGTGCAAAAAGATGCCTTTTGATACATTTTCTTCACAATATCTAGTGAATTCCTCTTAAGTAAATTCACCACCTTGATCAGTCCTCAGACACTTTATCTTCTTTCCACTTTCCTTTTCAGCTAAGGCCTTGAATTCCTTGAACTTACTAAATGCTTATGTTTTATCCTTCAATAATGTGACCCACATAATTCTTGAGCAATCATCAGTGAATATCATAAAATATCTGTCAACTTGAATACTTTTAGTCCTTATGGGTCCACAAAGATCTATATGAACCAAATCTAACAGATGTTCTGCTGAAAAAGATTTTCTCTTAAAAGTTGAGGATGTCATCTTTCCCAACTGACATTCCTTACACAGAGCATTAATTGGTTTGTCTAGCTGAGGCAAACCTCTCACCGACTTGGACTTACTGACCTTAACAATGTTATCACAATTTATATGACAAAATCTCCTATGCCAAAGCCAACTATCATCTATTTTAGCAATTAAATAGTTGTTGACTTTAGGATTCAGGTGAAACAGGTTACCTTTTGTCAGCTTGCAGGTTGCAATCAGTTCACCTTTGCTCCCATAGATTTTGCACATTTCATTCTTGAATTCCAATGGATGACCTTTGTCATTGAGTTGAGCTACACTTAAAAGATTGTGCTTTAATCCTTCAACCCAGTAGACATCATCTGTACTACTCTTTCCATTAAGAGGAATAGTTCCCTTACCTTTTACCATGCAGGGTGAGTCATTTCCAAATCTTACAACTCCTCCATCAAATTCCTTCAAAGTAAGAAATTTACTCCAGTCATTGGTCATGTGGTGTGAACAACCACTATCAATGATCCAATCATCAGAATTATCCATGCAAGAAACTAATGCCTTCTGATCAGATGTCTCCTCTTTAATGACTACAAAAATAATGTCTTCATTAGAATCTCCCTCAGATTCCTCATCAATGATACCACCATCAACTGCAATGAGACAATCTCTTTTGCCTTTTCCCTTGTACTTCTTGTACTTCTCACGTGCTTATTGTCACCATTAGGACAGTTAGTTGCAATGTGTCCAATCTTGTTGCATGCAAAACATGTCAAAGGTAATTTACCTCTGTACTTACTAGTACCTCTAGGCAACCACTTGGCCAACAATGCTTCACGCTCAACCAGACTGTCTTAATCATCAACTTCTCTGCTAGATCTAGATTCATAGTTGTGACTGACATCTCTACTTTTCCTCATATGAGGGTTAGAAACTGAAGCTCTAAATGCAGATTCGGATTTCTGAACACTACCATCATAACCATTTAATTCAAAAGTACTAAGCTTACTAATGATGAAGTCAAGAGTTACCTTAGCTTTGTCAATAGATTTTAGCTCCTGAATGGCTACAACTCGGATAGCGTAGATTGATAGAAGGGTTCTCAACACCTTACTAACCACTGTGGCATCTTCAACTTTACCACCAACACTCTTGATCTCACCAAATATCTCTTTGATCCTCTGACCATACTATTGTATATTATCACCTTCAGCCATCTACATGTCATCAAATTTTCCTCTTAGACTCTCTTCTTTGGCAATCTTCACATGCTCATCACCGCTATAGATCTCTTCAAGTTTCTTCCATACCTCATAAGCAGTCTCCAGACCATGGACATCAAAATACTCTGCATCAAACAAAGAATTGATAATGGCCTCCAATGCTTCATTATTTTCTTGTTGCTCTTTCTTCTGATCGTCTGTCTTAATCCCACTAGGTCTAACATATTGAGTATCAACATGTTCCCAATATTGACTTCCTAGACTCTTGATATAGATTTTCATTCTATCACTCCATATTCTATAGTTCTCTCTATTAAACTTTGGACTTTCTTTCTTCATCATGTTCTTCAAGATCTTTACCTCAAGCTATTAGGCTTAGACCTTAGAGGACCTAAAATGTTCCAATACCAATTGATGGTATGATGAATCAATAAGGATTCAGTCAACTACTGAGAGGGGGGGTGAATCAGTAGATAGAAAAATGACATAAACTTTCACCAAACTCAAAATCAACTTCTCAAAGCAAACTCTAAACTTACTGGTTTAAACACTGAACTTCAAATGCAATATTACTGACAAGTTAAACCGGTTGACTGTTATAACAGATTAACAGTAAAACATCTTTGAAACTCTCAAAATCTTTTCACTAAATCATTCAAATACTTTATTGATAGTAGTTAAAACATATTTCAGATTGTTGTCGGTTAACATAACATATCAAAGTGGATTTAGTAGTTAAGCAATTTAACCATAGTAAACATAACCACAAAAGCATTCACTACTTGACACAATATTTTTGACGTGGAAACCCAAATGGGAAAAACCATGGTGGGGATGAATACCCATAAGTATTCTAAATTCTTCTGAAATTCCCCCTATTAGGAGCGTAACCTGTTAAAGCTTTATAATAAGTCCTATTAAGAACAGATCCTGTTAGGGACCACTCGGTTAAGGGATTGACTATAATGCCCTATTAGAAGCAATACCCTGTTAGGAGTAACCTCGGTAGAGGATTTTAAATCCAAGCTAATGGACCACCTAGTTAGAGGATTTAGATAACACTAAGCTTGTTAGAGCTTACCTGGTTAAGGGATTTGACTGTTGTAATTGTTAGAATACAACAGGGGTTTGCTGATCTGTTTGAATAGCACTACACTTGCTTGTTCAGATCCTTTTCATGCTCCTATCTTCCTTTACACATACTACAGATACATCTCCTGGTTCGGCAACCACACTCTCTTACTCTCAACCACAAATTGCCAACTCTACAAAATAACAACTCATCGACCTTATAAACAAAACAATAGGTTGGTAACACATCACAAACCTAAACATCTCATAGAGATTACAAACAAATCAGTTCAAGTATGACAGTTGGATTACAAAACAATCACTGCACATCATTCAAGACAACCTTGACCGCTCCTTGATCACTTCTTCATCAAACACTGTAACTCATCACACGGTTTCCATTACATGCAATGAACTTGTTCATTCCCAAGACAAAAACCGTTATCTCTACACGCCAAAAACCTTTTGAAACTCTTCTTATACAACATGCATACGTGTCATGATCATTACCACTCATCATTAGATCATAAACCAATACAACTGATTCACCAAGCTCCATCGGTTAGGGTTTAGCATATCAACAGGTAGGGTTTACCGGTTGATCTCACTTCTTCTCTAGTAATACCGGTTTCTTTCACAATCTCACTTACCGGTTACAATTCTCTTCACTAGTTCTTCCTACCGGTTACAAAACAACATTATTACAACATCATTGTCGATTATAATTGACATCAATGACAACATAGAAGTTCAACAATATAATCTTCATGCAAATTCCAACAACCAAACCTTTTGGAATTATATTTCCCTTCAACTAGATAACTTCCTTATTAGAATCTTCTCCTGAATCTGGGCAAAATTGATTACATTTAGTCTTAGACCCTTAAAGAAAGAGGAGACAAACATCTTGGTATTTTGAAAAAAAATATTGATTTGTTTGTCATTTTCAAACACCTGCCAGAAATCAGAATTATCTGGAATATTAGGGTGATATACCACTTCAATCCTATAAACATCTACACCAAAGTCTGGATGTGGGAGTAATAAAGAAGCTGAAATTGCCAAGGAGTCTGCATGGGAATTCTGGTTTCTAGGAATTGCCTCAATTGAGAAAGAATCAAAGTATTCTCTCTTCCCAGACTCTATTCCTATAATGTCTAAGCCTTTCATTCTTTACTAAGAAGAGATTTTGCACTTGCTTGACAATTATTTATGCATCACCTTTGACGCTTAACAACTTGATTCCTTTTTTCTTAGCATGTTCGAGTCCTAATAACAAGGCCTCATACTCTGCAGTATTATTAGTGTTTTTAAATTCTAACTTAAATGAAAAAGGAATATTTTCACCTTTTGGAGAAATTAGCACCACTCCGGCACCAAATCTAGCTGATGAGAAGCTTCCATCAAATTCCATTACCCATAAATCAGCAACAGGGTCTGATACATCCTTTGATGCTTTCTTCATGTCATCAGAGAAAAGTAAATAATTGCCAAAATCACATTCTTGATATAATATTTGAGATTTTGGGTCATCAGAAGGGAAAACTATATATATTTAGATTTTGGCTCTCGTTGAAGGGTAACTTTTTGCTTACCAATAGGAATTAACACTTGAGACCAATCCATCTTGATTTCTCCTCCCAGATCTTTACAAAAAGTTCTACTTAGCAGCATGCCATAACTTGCAGGAATATCAGGTACCAGAGTAGTCAATTTCACTCTTTTGCTAGGATGTACCACCTGGGCAACTTGAGCATCTTTGATTTGGCCAAGCAAAGGGATCTACTTTGAGTCCATTGAATAACACTTACCAAAGGTTTTAGTGAGGGAAAGGCCTAATGTTTTCGCAACTGAAGAAGGCACGATGTTATCTGATGCTCATGTATCAATGATACAATCATTGAGTTTATAACCATTAATAAACAAAGATATATAGAAAGGTTTAGGCTTTTGATCTAGTGCTAAAGGTGGTTCATCTAGTTCATTAGCTAATAACTCCAAAACAATTTTAGATGATTCTGCAGATTCAGTAAACTTCTTGACCTGTGAAGACTCAAGACTGACCAACAATGACTTATTAGGTTGCAACTGGGAGGTTTCGCCTTATACATATTTAACTAATTTATCCACCTCTTTAGGGTTCCACCTAAGGTATTCAACAGGAGATATTTGAATTTTAGAATCCTTACAAAATTCAATAATATCAAAAAAAAGTATCAAGATCAGGGTGCTTCAATATCTGAACCTCTTGAACTCTTGAACCATTTTCAAAGTTTTGGTTCACGAGTTCTTTACCTTTGGCTAAGGTTTCAAGAAATGTTGAGTTACCTATGTTTTTAGGTTGACGTTGATTCCTAGTAAGGATTTCATAAGAAGGATCTTTAAGGGTTACCAATATATCACCTCCTCTTTCTAAATTTGACTCATACTCCAGGAAGTGTATTTCAGAGTCGCCAGGTTGCCTGAAGTTCTCTTCTTCCTGACCAATCTCACTTATTACTCCTCTTGTATTCATCATTTGTGTGTGTCACACCATTTCTAGACAGGAATTACCATCATGATCATCAGTTAGGTAGAAAACACACATGTTACCTTTAGGTGATGGAGCTTAAATTGCTAGTCTCTGTTGAGCTGAAGGCAATTGTAAGGTTTTATTCCCATTTCCCATAGACTGATTATTAATTCTTCTTGGAACACCTTGATAAGGTTGCAGGTAGGAAGTACTGGTCTTTGGTAATTATCTTTTGAGATCTATGACATCATTCATTAATCTTTATATTATAGGGTCGGAGGATGTCAAGGATTGTGCACTAGATACTTGAACCTCTCTTTTCCATTTCGTGATGATAATTAGGTCTTCTTCTAACTCAACAGCCAGTGTTTTAACATCCACCAAAGTTGCTACCCTTTGTCTATGAATTAAGTAGCTCATTTCCGAGGACATGGAATTAATGAAGAAACATTTCAGGTTATCATATGAAGGCTTCTGATTTGCAAGAATTTTATGGACAATTTTATCAACCTTAGCCACAAAATCTCTCATAGATTCAGGAATTTCTTTCTTTAATTGGGCCAACTGGGCCAAAAGGGAATTTTCATCTTCAACCAATTTAAATCTAGCCTCAAACCTGGTTTTCAAATCTTGCCAATTTGTAATTACACCATTTGGTAGATGGTAGAACCATTTCGTCGTTGCCTCAGTTAATGTATGCACAAACAATCTCACTGCCACATCTTCATGTTGGATGGCTAATACACCACATGCAGCATTGAATGCATTTAAATGCTCATCAGTTGAGACCTTCACATTGCCACTAAACTTGGGCAAATGATGCCTTGCTCCTTTAGGTAAAGCATTCAAATTAGCACCCAGATTTAGCGGTCCCACTGCATGTCCACATGGATTATTAGCAGCCATCAGAAGAATGATATTTAGGGGTGTGGGATTGATTACAGTGGGTAAAGCAACACTGTCTAATATTAGGGCTTGAAAAATGGGAGATACGGTTGATGGAGAAGAAGGAGAAGGAGGTCTACTTCTAGCTCGTCTTCTAGGTGTAAAGGAAGCTTGAAAGTTCATATTTTACAACTCCTGGAAGACTGGGTCAAATACTCCCTCATGCCTCTGGGACCTAGTGTATATTCTTTGCTCCAGTCTGTTCACAATTCACAATTTTTGTAAATAAGAATAAAACATAATAATCCACAAGATAGCCCTAAATATCTTGTGATTAGGTGACCTATCTTGATATTCGACTCCCCAGCAGAGTCGCCAAAAATATGTTGGTTAATAGATTTGTCCTTTGGATAAAATAATAATGAAAGTTTTATTAACTCTAGCCCCCTTTAAAGAACTTAATCTGTAACAAACCAGTTGGTTAAACTTAATTAAGTTTCCCTCTTAATTGTATCAGGTACAACTCCCCACTTGATTTTTAATGAATTTAATGAAATGAATACACAATAAAACTTTTAACCAGAAAGCGTCTAAAGGCATTTTCAACATTTGTACATCACTATGCCACAAATATTGCTGAAATTTTTCCTTGAAAATATAAATCAACAAAGCACACATACTTTGTCTTTACTTTAGATTAAATTCGACACATGAATTTCAAACCAATGAAATAAAGATGCATAATAAATTTTAAGACTATCACAGAGTAAACATGAAAAGACAATTCACACATAGATTGATTTTCAATGACTCAATATACAGATCATAGTCTGGCAAATAACTCCTTCTTTCATTCACAAATGAAAACAAAGTCTTTTCAAACAGTATGCATCCAAAGTACAAGATTCAAAATCAAAATTTCATGGACCTTTTCATTGTCTTATGAAAATGTATATATAGCCACAACCTGGCCAACAGTTAAGATGGGAAACACGAAATTTTTAACTTTTCCACCCTAAAGTTTCAGAGTAGTTTTTAAAATAGAAAAACTAAAACATAAGTTTCCAAATGAAAAGCCAAGAACTAATATAAAGGAGACAAATTTATTGGCTTCAGAAAACATGGCAGCAGTTGCACTCTTCCAATCCACGTGAGTTGCGGGCAAATTCTGGATATGGGTGACATGTGGGAGGCCGATGTAAACAATCCTTTTCTTCCACACTTATTTCTCTCTGTGGACTTGCTCCACCTGATTAGTGTGATTGCCCAAGTGTTCGATGCAGAGGAATAATAGGGATTCGATTTTAGCCGTAGTCGACAGGTCACTTATAACTAATGCCTTAGCTTCCTTCATATAATTTATCTTATCTTCAAATGACTATGTTATAACTTCAAGGCTTTCGATGGTCTTTCCATCTTCTTTGATAAACTTAATACCTATGAATTTAAGATAATTTTGCATTGATGTGATCAATTCAACAAGATGATTCATCAATTCTGTCAATTCACCATATGCTTGTTGCAATATCGAATTTCTCCATTCTATATTATTTTTGCATACATAAAGGATATTATCATCAAGATTTGGCACAGGTTTCTCATTTAAAAAATTCATTACCCCGTATGTCAGTACCTCCTGCATCTGAATCACTACCGCTACCCATTTAGCTTCTTCCTTATTCTAGTTGATAATATCTGTTCCTAGTTCATTCATAACTGACTGAGCATTTTCATATACCTTGCTCAGGTTAATAAAATACTCTATTCTTGACTTTTGGATTCCCTCAAGCCAATCCATGAAAACTTCGGTAATCATCCTGCATTTCTGAATGTGCTCAAGGACCCTCTAGTTTGTCAGTGACAGGATCGAAGGAGGATGGTATTTAGGGAAGAGGTTGTGGATTTGAACTATTGATTGCCTCTATGTATTTTGTCATATGTCTCAATGTCTCCTTTAGCTCCTACTTATCTTTCTCATCCTTCCAGGTCCGAGTGAAAATTCTCTTGGTTGATGCCTCCAGATGGTAGACATCTATTGCACTCGTACCAGCAACTAGGTTCACCTTTTCAATGGAAAATTCCTTTGATGAAGGACTCCCTGTAGCTGTATCTATATAAGGATGAGAAATTTTTGTTGTCCAATTATTGGTATCTTCATCAAAGTCTATTTTAGACATGGTTTTCAGCTTCTTAGCCTTTGCAGTCTTCCCCAAAATCTTGTTGACCATATCGTCTATTGGTACAAAAATAGGAACTATGTTCCTCTTTTTGCTAATCAAGGTAGTGTCCAACAAATGAGGATGTTCAGTACTAACTCTTTTTTCACTCTGATCCTTCATTGGGTCAGAAGTAGGTACCATCATGTAGCCTAACATAACAATCTCCTCTGCCCCCAGACCCTCATTATTACCTATTTACATATTAGTTATTTCAGGCTCCTTCTCTGCCATTATTTTTTCAAGTTAAAGAGACGAGTCCAAATCCACAATCACCTTAGGCTCCTTCTTCCTTTTTCCCTTGGTTCTGGATCTTGTAACCCTGGGTTACGACTGCTCTTCCGATGAGACTTTGGCACTACCAACTTCTAGCTTAACCTGTGAGCCACCAGCAAGACAAAGCCTAGTACCCTCGTTAGATGAAACTTTTTGGGTTCGAACAGGGTTTCCTTTGATGGTTAATTTCTCAAGCCTTTGTTGCCATAACCATTGTTCAGTCCTGCATATGACTGTGAAGGACTTGACCCTTATCTGATCTTGTTCATCTTGATTCCAATCATTTTTTGGAATCGGGGCCCCTTGTACAGTCTAAGTATACTAAGGGTCTACCAAATCTTCTGCTTTGTCTTCGACTTCTGAGGTGTACATCTGCAACCCAAAAGGACCTATCTGATGAACAGTGAACCGAGAGAACATTCTTTTACGCACTTCAAATTCATTGGCACAATCTGCCTAGAAGTCCTCCAGTTCAGGTACATGACTGAACCCATCTCTAAGAACCAAATTCTCCCATGCATATCCCTTTCTATCAAAGATTTGTCAGAGGACATAGTATTTGAGATTCAACTTTTTAAAATTGACGTCCATGTTCAATGCATCACATAGATTTGCAAATGTAATGGTCAAGCTCCACTGGGAAGGCAACTCCAGAATTTTCCTTTCCCATGGTATTTTTGTCAATATGGGCTAATTGTCGATAGATTTCTATCAACATGAACCGGTCCAATGCATACCTGGGAAGTCTCATAGGTTCACCTTCGAAGCCTCTCAACCTAATATATGTGAACTGAGGAAATTGAATGAAATAACTCCCGTAGGAACTAACCAATTGCTTTGCTTCCTCAGACATTCCCTGATTCACATTCCCCTACAACTTAGCAATCAATCTGCCAACAAAAATATCATGAACTCGTCTGTAATTTTCATGGCATCTCTTTGCCTGTAAGTGAGAGTAATAATCATAAATCATCATATTATCAACAAAAGGTTCATGATATAGGCCAGGTCATGGCCTAATGTAGGCTAAGCAGTAGAACAGATATGCAGACATGTAAAAATTCTTGCTTCCCAAAATATTGCTCAAATCTTCATGTAGCCCATCCACAATCATACTTGCCCAATCAATGTACCTGTATTGATCTAAAATTACTTGGATTATGAAATACATCCAATCTTCCCAAAAGAAAGCTTGTTGGATACCTTTAACCCTATGTAACAAAATATAATGTCCCTAACCTCCTTTATCAAATATTCTCAGGTTAAAGGCTTTGGAAGCCTCGAACCACCCTTTTGAAATTTTAGCAACCAAATCCTAGCTTTAACACTTCTATACTAGGATTTATTTTCATTAAAATAACCGTAGGAAGAGGTGATGGTCCATTTTTCATAGGCTTCGTGAGTAGGAATTTGAAATACATCCATAATGGTTTCTCTATCCATATTTAATAAAAATCCACCATTAGCATCCCTGATGCACCTGTGCTATGTGTCATACCGATTCATACACTCCAGAACCAGTTTTGGGCATTGTAAGGTAGGTGGGAAAATGGTGGCTTCTATGATACCACTATCCACAATTCTCTGCATCATGGGAGAATTATCAAGATTTCTCGCTCTTTCCATAAATTCTTCAAGGTCAGCATGAGCCAGAGATGTATCTCGAAACTCCGTAAGGGGCCTAATTAGACCATTCTCGGCAACCATTTTGGGAGGTGTCGGCCTCATTCTGACAATTTTATGATTTCAACACTATAATAATGCAAGCAAATAAACCTAGAACCACCACAATGAGAAATTGAATAAATCCTCTTTGTTATGCATGAAATTAAAGGAATGGCCAAGATTGAACTTGACTGTCATACATTGCATCGTTTTTGAGCTCGAGAAGCAGAAAATTACCTTTCTTTCACTGAGCAGTTTGTTTACTAATTTGGATTCTCAAACAAGATTTAAAGTACTTTGTATTGGCATATTGTTGGCATATCTGATGAAGACAATAATAGAGAGATTATTGGCATATGTAGATGATGATGAGATGAGAAGATAACCGATAAATTTATTATTGGCATAACCAATAAATTTATTTGATGGAGATTGTTGGCTAGATGATGTTGATAATAGTTATAAGTTGTTTGATTACTTTATTTGTGTTGTCATTGATGGAAAAACATGTTTGTTGAGTCATCTAAGTCATCTAGGCCTACCGATAAAGCCTAATCGGTAGAGGAATGTGTTAGACAACAAAACTGCTAAGTTGTTGTAAACCAGTAAATAGGAATAGTGTGATGATCAAGATACCGGTATGGACGATTGGTGATGAGTTAGTCATTGTGGTTTTATAGGAGTGTTGAAGATAGGAACATGCATCTATGTTCCACACTGCATTAGCAAATTCAGTATAGTGAGTGAGTTATGATTTACTATCATAAACTCTGTTAAGAAGAATGTATACCGGTAATAGATCTTAAACTAGTAATGATTTATGGTTTGGTAGTGAATCTTATCATGTTTATAACTTAGTGATGATGTGTCAGAAACTGTGTGTAATGATAAGATGGTGTTTGAGCACGTACAAGGATCAGATTTCTTGGGAAATAGCAAAGTGCTTAGTAGAATGTAACAAGGGTTTGATTGCTTATCAAATCAATGTGCGGAGATGTGCAGTGATCATTCAACGGTGGAAATTGTCTTGAAATTTGTTGTAATGATCAGTAATCTATTATGGCAGATTGTTTTTCTGCGCTTATTGTAAATTCATTGTATTTTGAATGTAGTTAGGGTTATGTAACCGACCTAGTTGAAAAGTGTATTTAGGTCAAGTTTGAGAAGAGATTTTGTGTCGGTGGTTTGAGAAGAAGAGTGTGTTGAACCAGATTGAAGAGTTTGCATGTGTGTAGAAGAGATTGAGCTTAAATGGATATGTACTAGCAAGAAAGGAAGTGTTGTAATTAGATCATTTGTCATGTTGTTCCCTAATAGTTACAGCAATTTGAAATCCCTTAACCAGGTAGATCCTAATAGGTCTTACTTGTAAATCCCTTGACTGGGTGGCTCATGAACTTGAGTTTAAAATCCTCTAAGCAAGGTTACTCCTAACAAGATAGAGCTCCTCATAGGGCTAAGGTAAAATCCCTTCATCGGGTGACTCCTTACAGGGTCTTCTCTTAACCAGGCACATTGTAAAGATCCTAACCGGGCTAGGCCTTTAATCGGGCGCATTCTAAAAGAGTGCAAATATTTTGTGGGTTCTAATTCCCACCGTGGTTTTTCCCATTTGGGTTTCCATGCGAAAAATATACGTGTTCATGTGGTGATGGATTGTTGATGTTTAGATTTGATATTATTACTTTATTTGCATGTTGATGAACACTTGAGTGAATAGTTTGGTAAATCAGCTAACTGGATATGTTTGAGTAGTTACCGGTACTATTTTGTATCCTCATAATAACAATTGGTATGAGAGCACTAGGTCCTCTTTGTGTAGAAGCTTAACCTCTTGAGGTAAAGATCTGAGATGATGAATTCACAAAGGATAACTACATAATTTGGAGTGATAGAATGAAGATCTACATCAAAGGAATGGGGCAACAGTTCTAGGAGCATGTTGTTAATTAGTACACACCTCCTATTGGTACTCTGACTACAGATCAGCTTAAGCAACAATAGGAGAATATTCAAACATTGGAAGCCATTGTAAGTACACTATCTATTTCTGAGTATATTGATGTCCATGGTCTTGAAATAACTTATGAAGTTTTGGAAAAGTTGAAGTTAATTTATGGTGGAGATGAGCATGTGCAAAAAGCTAAAGAAGAAAGTCTAAGAGGCAATTTTAATAACATGAAGATGATGGAAGGTGAGAACACCACCCAGTATGGACAAAGAATAAAAGAAGTAGTTGGAGGAATAAAAATTGATGGTGGAACCATAACAGAAGACATAGTGGTAAGTAAAATTCTAAGAACCTTACTGTCTACTTATTCTATTAGAGTATATGCTATCCAAAATTGAGGTCAATCAGCAAAGATAAAGTTACAGTTGATTCTTTGATAGGCAAGCTTACTACTTTTGAGTTGAATAGCTTTGACAATAGTGTACCTAAAGTAGAATCTTCTTTCAAAGCATCAGTATCTAATGCACCGGTAAGAAAATAAAAGAATGAATATAGGTCAAGTCATCATGGCGGTGGTAATAAAGAAATGGATGGTGAACATAACCTGATGGATATTGAGGCTTTATTGGAAAAGAAACTTCCTAGAGGCACCAGTAAGTACAAAGGCAAGCTTCCTCTTAAGTGTTTCTCATGTAACAAAATAGGACATATTGTTGCTAATTGTCCTAACAGTGGTCAGAAGGAAAAGATCATAAGGTTTAAAGGAAAAGGTAATAAACAATGTTATGTTGCAGTAGATGAAGGTGTTACCGATGAGGAATCTGAGGATGAAGATAATGAGGAAATTATTTTTGTAGCAGTCAAGGAAGATCTCTCTAACAAGAAAGATTTAGTATCTCATATTGACAATAGTGATGAGTGGGTCATTGATAGTGGTTGCTCACATCATATTACTGGTGACAAGAACAAGTTTATTTCACTTGAAGAATTTGATGGTGGAGTAGTGAGATTCGACAACAATTCACCATGTATGATAAAAGGTAAAGGTTATATTTCTTTAAATGGAAAAAGTAATGTTGATGATGTATATTGGGTTGAAGGATTGAAGCATAACTTGTTGAGTGTTGGTCAGCTGAATGATAAAGGTTATCATCTTGAGTTTAAGAATGGAGTGTGCAGGATTTTAGGATGCAAAGGAGAACTGATTGCTACCAGTAAATAGACAAAAGGTAACTTATTTCATCTGAACAGTAATGTTAATAGTTGTTTGGTTGAAAAAGTTAAGGACAGTTGGTTATGGCATAGAAGATTTTGTCATGTGAATTTTGATAATTTGGTTAAGGTCAGGAAGCCAAGTATGGTTAGAGGTATGCCATAACTAGTCAAACTAGACAATGTGATTTGTAAAGAGTGTCAGTTGGGTAAGATGACTACTTCCTCTTTCAAGAGCAAATCATTTTCTTCTGAAAATATTTTATATTTGGTGCACACTGATTTATATGGTCCTATGAGGACTAGGAGTTTTTATGGTGATAAATATTTCATGATATTTATTGATGATCATTCAAGAATGATGTGGGTTACATTTTACAAGGAGAATTCGGATGCTTTCAACAAGTTTAAGGCATTCAAAGCCTTAGTGGAGAAAGAAACTAGTAAGAACCTAAAGTGTCTGAGATCTGACTGGGGTGGACAATTTACATCAGCTGAATTTGTGAAATATTGTGATGGGAATGGAATCAAGAGACAACTATCAGCACCAATGACACTACATCATAATGGAATTGTAGAAAGGAGGAACCAGACCATAGTTGAAGCAACTAGAACAATGTTGATACAAGGAGATGTACTTATAATATTTTGGAGAGAAGCAATTAGCACTGCACTATATACAATGAATCGGGTATTGGTTAAGAAAGGTAGTGACAAAACTCCCTATGAATTATGATATGGTTGTACTCCTAATGTTAGTTATTTCAAAGTCTTTGGCAGCGGATGTTACATAAAGAGAGATGAGTATACCGGAAATTTTTATCTTAAGAGTGATGAAGGAACTTTCCTTGGTTATTCAACTAAGAGCAAAGCATTCAAGTTCTTTAACAAAAGAACCAAGAAGATTGTGGAAAGTATTAATGTGAAAGTTGATGAGTATCTTGATAAATCTGATGATACCGGCAAGTCTGATGCAGTTGAGGAATAGAAGCTAGTGATTATTGAACTGAAAGTTCAAAATGATGCTGAGTAGAACAGTGTGGAGGATATTTCTCAACCAGTAGATGAATAAGATGAAGATGAAGATGAAGAACAAGAAGAGACTTTTACAACAGAACCGATTATACCTAGATATGTAAAGTTGAATCACTTAGTAAATTAGATAAGTGGAGACAGGAATGTTGGAGTACAAACTAGAAGAAAGATCAGAGAAAGTGCTTGTCTGATTTCCACAATAGAACCTAAGATAGTGAGAGAATCTCTCAAGGATGATGATTGGATAAAGGCTATGAATGAAGAGCTTTATCAAATATAGAAGAACAACACTTGGTCACTTGTCCCTAGACCAGCTGATAAAAATGTGATAGGTACTAAGTGGATGTTTAAAAACAAATTAAATGAAGATGGTGAAGTGGTTAGGAACAAGGCTAGACTAGTTTGCAAAGGATATGCACAAGAAGAACGTGAGGATTATGGAGAAACCTTTGCACTAGTTGCTAGACTTGAATGAGTTAGAATGCTACTTGCATTTGTTGCATTCAAGGGATTCAAGGTTTACCAAATGGATGTTAAGTCTGCAGTTTTTAATGGAATTATAAAAGAAGAAGTTTACATAGAACAACCAGATGGGTTTGCATTGACTGAAGACAAGGACATGGTGTGCAAAGTGCATAAAGCTTTATGTGGATTAAAGCAAGCTCTGAGGGCATGGGTTGAAAGAATTCATTCACACTTGATAAATATTGGATTTCAAAGAACCAGTGAGGATAACAACATTTACTTGAAGATGGAAGGAGATAAGTTATTGATTGCAGAAGTATTTGTAGATGATATCATATTTGGAGGGAGTGATGACATGATTTTATCTTTTGGAGAAGAAATGAAATAGGAGTTTGAAATGTCTTTGATAGGAGAAATCAAATTTTTTATTGGTTTGCAGGTCCAACAGATGAAAGGAGGCATCTTTATCAGTCAGTCCAAATATGTGAAGGAGGTATTGAAAACTTTTGGAATGGAAGACTGTAAACCAGTTGGAACCCCTATGATAAAAGGTTGTAGATTATCAAAGGAAGATGATTCAGATCAAGTGAATGAATCTGAGTATAGATCTATGAATGGGAAACTAAACTATGTTGTTCATAGCAGACTGAACATTGATCATGTAGTTGCTATAGTGGCAAGATTTTAGAAAAGTCCTAAGGAGACTCATATGGTTGCAGTGAAGAGAATTTTCAAGTATCTTAAAGGAACTATTGATTATGGATTATGGTATCCATACAAAGGTAACTTCTCTTTGAAGGTATTCATAGATGTTGATTAAGTAGGTAATGTAGATGATCGAAAGAGCACAATCGATGGCGCATTATTTCTTGGAGGAAGATTGGTATCCTGGACCAGTAAGAAACAAAGTTGTATTATTTAGTCTACAACAGAAGCAGAGTATGTGGCTGCATCCATGAACTGTACTCAAGAAATACAGATAATACATGTATTGGAAGGATTCAAGGAGACTATGATAGAGTCGTTGATCATATATTGTGATAATACAAGTGCAATAAGTATTTCAAAGAAGTATGTATTGCATGTTAGAACAAATCATATTGAACTGAAGTATCATTTTTCGAGTGAAAGAGTGCAGAAAAAGACAGTCGGGATGGAGCATGTGTCAAGTAAGGAGCAGTTGGCAGACATATTCACTAAGCTATTGCCTAAGGATACCTTTGAATTTCTCAGAGGCAATCTAGGGGTTATACCCCTATTGAAGGTCAACTAAGATGTTGTTGAAGCATCAATCTAGTGGACTAATTTAATATCTTTCACTGTGGCTTGATGAGAAGTGGGCTACTCCTCAGGGGGAACAACTGAGATGAAGAAAACAAGAGCAACATAAGATGACTGACACTTTGCACCTTTGGCATTGTTGTCAAAGGGGGAGAAGAAAAGAGATAGGGGGAGAAGTAAATAAAATGAGGAAAATATCAAGTGAATCAGTCATAACTGGAACTCTAACAGTTATGTATGGTGGGCATTCAATTTTGCACGATGCGCTTTTGGTGAGTTTTTGGTGTTGCTATCTTGGTGTTGCCATCAATGCCAAAGGGGGAAATTATTGGCATATCTAATGAAGACAATAATGGAGAGATTATTGGCATATGGATATGATGATGAGATGAGAAGATAACCAGTAAATTTATTGTTGGCATAATCGGTAAGGTTATTTGATGGAGATTGTTGGCTAGATGATGTTGATAATAACTGTAAGTTGTTTTATGACTTTATTTGTGTTTTCATTGATGGAAACCATGTTTTTTGAGTCATCTAAGTCATCTAGGCCTACTGGTAAAGCCTGGTCGATAGAGGAATGTGTTAGGCAACAAATCTGCTAAGTTATTGTAAACTGGTTAATAGGAACAGTGCGATAATCAAGATACTAGTATGGATGATTGGTGATGAGTTAGGCATTGCAGTTTTACAGGAGTTTTGAAGATAGGAACATGCATCTATGTTCCACAATGCATCAGCAAATTCAATATATTGAGTGAGTTATGATTTACTGTCATAAACTCTGCGAAGAAGAATGTATACCGGTAACAGATCTTTAAAAAATAATGATTTATGGTTTGGCGATGAATCTTATCATGTTTATAAATTAGTGATGATGTGTCAAAAACTATTTGTAATGATAAGATGGTGTTTGAGAATGTACAAGAATCAGAATTCTTGGGAAACAGTGAAGTGCTTAGCAGAATGTGACAAGGGTTTGATTTCTTATCAAATTGATGTGTGGAGATGTGTGGTGATCATTCAACGGTGGAAATTGCCTTGAAATTTGTTGTAATGATTTGTAATGTATTATGGCGGATTGTTTTTCTGCGCTTATTATAAATTCATTCTATTTTGAATTTAGTTAGGGTTATGTAACTGACCTAGTTGAAAAGTGTATTTAGGTCGAGTATGAGAAGAGATTTTGTGTCGGTGGTTTGAGAAGAAAAGTATGTTGAACCAGATTGAAGAGTCTGCATGTGTGTAGAAGAGATTGAGCGAAAATGGATCTATACTAGCAAGCAAGGAAGTGTTGTAATTAGATCATTTTCCCTATTGTTCCCTAATAGTTATAACAGTTTGAAATCCCTTAACTGGGTAGATCCTAATAGGTCTTATTTGTAAATCCCTTGATCGGGTTACTCATTAACTTGAGTTTAAAATCCTCTAGCAAGGTTACTCCTAACAGGGTAGAGCTCCTCACAGGTCTAAGGTAAAATCCCTTCACCAGGTGACTCCTAACGGGGTCTTCTCTTAACCGAGCATATTGTAAAGCTCCTAACCGGGCTAGGCCTTTAACCGGGCGCATTCTAAAAGAGTGCAAATATTTTGTGGGTGCTAATTCCCACTGTGGTTTTCTCCCATTTGGGTTTCCACATGAAAAATTTGTGTTCATGTGGTGATGCATTGTTGATGTGTGGATTTGATATCATTACTTTATGTGCATGTTGATGAACACTTGAGTGAATGGTATGGTAAATCTGCTAACAGGATATGTTTGAGTAGTTACGGGTACTGTTTTTGAAATATTATTAGAATTGTTTAAATACTGATTCACCCCCCCTCTTAGTAGTTATCGGATCCTCATAATAACACTTTGATATGATTAGGATAAAATTCCGTGACACAACTTCCATACTTACTCATGCGTGTGAGATAACCTTGAAAAGACAATCCCTGACGCATGCATTAATTACACATCATCTTCATAGGATTGCATATCCAAGTAATGATTACTTTCCATTTTAAAAAGTTACGGCTTGCTCAGAAAAGAGCCTCAATCACTCAGAATATTCCTGTGTTGATCAATTATACCTACCTACATACATCACGCCTTCCTTGATCTTTGAGCTTATTGACAAAGAATATCGAACCATGGAACCATTCAACTATTGAACCATATAGGTTCACTAGTTCAAGGTTCAACCGGGCAACACAAAGGACTAAGACATTCAGAATCAAAACAAACTTGATCGACCAATGACCTCATTGAACCAATGTACCTATGAACCTTTGAACTTAATAGATTGGTTCGACGAAGGAAAGGTTAAACTATCAATTTTTGTGACTTATAAAATAGGGTCGGAAGACTATGGCAATTATGACCATGACCGTGGGAGAATTTAGAGCGAGATGAAGCCCATACAAATAACATTCACAAAAAAAGGAACCAAATGTAAAAGTATAGGGTAACAGATACACAGGCACCTGCACTTCACACACCTACCATACAATCTTTACAAATTAAAGAATTAGGATGTGGTGAGTATTCCATCTCAAATGCATCAACTGCTAGGCAATTATCTCTCTCCCCAAGATATTTTTGGAGGCCTCTATCTACCCCAACTAGACAAGACAAAGGAAAGGAAATAGTCAGATATTCAGACTTATTCTCTTTCATTCGATGGGGAGATTTACAGGAATAATCTCTTGATGAAGATGTGAATCAATGGATATACAGAGAAGAGGATGATATGACTAGAATCAAGCTTCCCTTAGATCAATACAAGAATGGTTTCAAAATATTATAGAAACATAGCTATGATGAAACAACAGGTCTGGGACCATAGAAACAAGGAAGGATAGAACCTGTTTTACCTCAAGAGAATCCAAGGAATCAAGGTTTGTGATACAAGCACATAACAAAAGTGTCAAAGGCTAGACAACAACCACTAGATATATTAAATAGACCTACTACAACAATATAGGATCTTGAATCAATACCTCAAAGTAATCTCTCGATGAGGGTGTTTGTGCCATCATCACAAACAAGTGAATTCACTAAAGCATACCCTGTTGATGAACCAAGTGGTGAAGGTCTCTGACTTCTTCTTCAAGAAACAAGTATAGTGCCAACCAATGATTTAAATATGGAACTTGCATCATCTTCACAAGCCAATGTAGTGACATAAACTAGAATAGAACCTATAAATAGATCCAATATCTAGATCATACCATTTTCCATGGAAATGGGTCGAGCACCAACAAGTCATTCAGATGAACAAATACTATAACACCTTATAAAAGAAATAAGAGGTTTGTCCATTATATAACGAGTATCTACAAGCCAGGGGAATGTCCTGTTATTTATCAATATAGCTGAAACTTTGCTTTCTCCCATTGAGGAAATTGATGAACCATATGAAGAAGGACCAAACATTAAGACATACATTGAAAGTATAACTGATTCCTATGATTATGAATTCCCATCTCTTCATAGATGTGGCATAAATACAATATATGGAGCTTATAAAAATCAGCCACCAGTTGATGATGGCATTACTTATGAAGATAAAGAACTGGATCCAAAGTCAATAAAGGACAGAGTAGTGCTAAGAAGCATTTTGGGTACTAAAGGACTATCTCTTAGCAACACCAGTTCTAGTTCCATCAATTCCAGGCAAACCCTTGTTATTATATATCTTAGCAACAAATTCATCTTTGGGAGCTCACTTGACACAACATGATGACCAAGGGAAAGAAAGAGCCATCTACTATATCAGTAGAACACTTATAGGGTATGAGTTTAACTTTACTCACATAGAATGAGCTTGTTTAGCAGTGATATTCGCATCCCAAAAGCTTAGACACTATGTGTTGAGTCATAAAGTTCAACTCATTGCATGCTTTGATCCTCTTAAGTACCTTTTGAGCATAGCTACATTAACTGGAAGATTGGCCAAGTAGGTCATGATTTTGAGTGAGTTTGGCATAGAATATATAGATAGAAAGGCTATCAAGGGTTATATTATAGCAGATCAATTTGTGGAAGCTCCAATACTAGATAGTCATCCATTGTTATCAGACTTTCTTGATGAGTATGTGTTCACACTAGCAGCATCCACAAGCTGGAAATTGTATTTTGATGGTTCCTACACAAACCATGGAGCAGGTGTTGAAATTCTCTTCGTCACCCCTCAGGATGATTCAATTCCAAAGTCTTATAGAATTGGCTTCCCATTTACAAATAACATAGCTAAGTATGAAACTCTCATTATAGGACTTCACAACGCCATACAATGGAAGATAACTAACCTACAAGTGTATGGAGACTCCCAGCTTATCATCAATCAAGTTAATGATGATTATAATACCAAGGATGATAAATTGGTTCCCTATAAACAAATGGTAGAAGATTTCAAGCAGCACTTCAGTCACATCACTTTTGAGAAAAATCCAAGGCTACAAAACAAAGCAAATGATGCGATGGCAACTGTAGGGCCTCTTCTGGACATGCCTAACAACAAAACTCAATTTGAATTCTTGGTGAAATAGTTGATAGTGCCAGCATATGATATTATGTCATCTGAGTATGTGTGTGTAATTGTGGGTGCTAAATTCTTGTGGTATAATGAAGTATATGCATACTTACACAACCAATACATTTCACCTAATCTTTCCATAAATCAACAAAAAATACTTATTCGTCAGGAATCTAGAAATGATATCATCGCTAACACATTATACAAAAAGAGTCTAGATGGAAGACTTCTTCGATGTTTAAATTCCAAAGAAGCTCAGGTTGCCTTAAAAGAGGTACATGATGGGATTTGTGGTGCACATTCCAATGGTCCCATGCTAGCAAAGAAACTATTAAGAACTAGATACTACTGGCCTACTATAGAAAAATATACTTATAAGTATGTACAAAAATGTAGACAGTGCTAGATACATGGTGATTTGATTCACGCACCTTCTCAAGACCTTCCACCGATTACTATTGTTCTCATAGTGGGGACTAGATCTTGTTGGTAAAATCAATCCTACGTCTTCCAATGGACACAAGTTTATCCTAACAGCAGCAAAGTATTTCACAAATTGGGTCAAGGGAATCCCTCTAACATACACCACTGGTAAGTAGATATCAAAATTCATGCTTAACTATATTATCTGCCAATATAGAATCTCGATCTACATATTGACTGATAATTGATGTCCCTTCAAATACTAAGAGTTGCGTGAATTTTGTGAGAAGTTTTAGATCCAACAAAGATTTGTAACTCTATATTACCCACAAAGTAATGGTCAAGTGAAGGCAATTAACAAAACAATAACAAAGATCTTAAAGAAAGTTATCAATGAAGAAGGCCGAGACTGGCACCTTCAGTTAAACCCCATACTTTAGGCTTACAAAACAAGTATGTGCACAACTACAGCAATGACACCATATTCATTGGTCTATGGTTTAGAATCTACTCTACTAATTGAAATATAATTACCATCTCTCAAAGTCTCTTTGAAACACATCATATTAGAGGAAGACTACGGAGTTGAAATACTACAAGAGCTAGAAATGCTGGATGAAAAGTGAAAAAGTGCATTAAATCACTTGCAAGGCTACCAGAATAAACTAAGAAGGAGCTACAACAAGAGAGTCAGACCAAGAAACTTTGAGGTGGGAGATCTAGTCCTCAAATAAAATCAAAGGAAACTAGTAGAACAAGAGCGGGCAGGAAAAGTTGAGCCTAACTAGTTGGGTCCTTTTATGGTGACAAGGATCATTGGTAACAGAGCTTATAATTTGACCACAATAGAGGGAGATCCACTCTCTAATCCCATGAACAACATTCACCTTAAACAATACTATATTTAAGGATTGGTTAGTTTAGGTTTTATTTTCTGCATTTGCATATCATTTCCTTAGCACTGCATTGCATATTTTCCTTCCAAGTTGCATCATAGCTACACTTTCTTAAACACATTTTCATAGCATAATTATTGTATTTATATATAAGTTGCTTATAATCACTATTTTCTCATATAGATACATAAATAAAGCAAGGTGATTGTCTTATTTGATTACCTATTTACACTGAAGTGGAGCAAGGGTCATCTCATTTCTTAGATATTCATTCAGGAAGATTTCAAAACTTAAGGCCACTCATCTTCAACATCACCTTGTGGTTGAGCTTTGTCTATGGTTGGGTAGAATTTTCACTATTGTGCATTGTCACTTGAAGTCTATCAATTGCTATATCTGCTACACATTAATTTTTTTCTCTAAATCATTATAGATATCTAGTTGATCATATGACTAGTGAAAAATCCAAAATTCTACTTCAGTGCCAATGTAATCATCATACCCACGTAGATTTCATTACTTACAAACCAATGTAAGAATATAAAAGAAAAATGAGTTATGCCAAATAACATATCAAAATATCAAAGCAAAAGAGCAAGAAAAGAAAGAATACAAGAGCTATCATGCATAAAAGTGCATTTAAAGCTTGGCTATGGGAACATGTGAGTGACTCCATCAGGGCTATGGACACCTACTGGTAATGGACCAATATTCAAGAGATTACAGTGATAACATCGTCGGGGCTATAGACGTCTACTAGCAGTGAGGTTCTATCCAGGATGCTTTTGAATTCTGAATAACTCTTATAGCTAGTCATATAGGATTCTAACGGTCTCCAATGGTTATAAGGGTCAGAATAAATTCAATTGAACACACATGGGCAAAAGAAGACCAAAAGTTTCCATAATAAGTGGGGGAATTTTTGTTGGCATTAACATGAAGATTGCATTAATGATATGTTATGTTGTCATTGATGTCAATTAACACCGGTAATGATATTGTTGTAATATTATTTTGTAACTGGTAGGATGAACAAGTGAAGGAAACTGTAACCTGTAGGAAGAATTTGAGAGTTGAACCGGTAAACCCTACCTGTTGTTTTTGATAAACCCTAACCGATTAAGTTTGGTGAATTGGTTATATTGGTTTATGATCTGATGATGAGTAGCAATGATTATTGTATGAAGACAACTTCAAGTGATTTTGGCGAGTTGTAGTAATGATTTTTGTCTAGGGAATGAGCAAATGTATTGCATATAATGCAAAGCGCATGATGTGTTATTAAGTTCGATGAAGCAGTGATCAAGGAGTGATCAAGGTTTTCTTGATTGATGTGCAGAGATTGCTATGTAATCTAACGATCATACTAGAACCGACTTGTTTGTAATCTCTATGAGAATTAGGTTTTTGTTGTGTTACCAACCTAATTGATTTGTTTATAAGGTCGATGAAGTTGTTTAGTTTAAGTGTTGGCAAAGAGTTAGCAAAGATCAGTTGAGTGTGTGGTTGCCGAACCGGATGATGTATCTACAGTATGAGTAAAGGCATATAGGAGCATGAAATGGATCTAATCAAGCAAGTGTAGTGCTATTCAGATAGATCAGCAAACTCCTGTTGCTTTCTAACAATTACAGCAAAATTGAAATCCCCTAACCGGGTAAGCTCTAACAAGCTTAGTACTATTAAAATCCTCTAACAAGGTGATCCATTAGCTTGGATTTTCAAGTCCTCTACCGAGGTTACTCCTTACAGGGTGTTGCTTCTAACAAGGCATTATAGTCAATCCCTTAACGGGGTGATTCCTAACAGGATCAATTCTTAACAAGACTTTTGTAAAGCTTTAACAAGCTAGGCTCCTAATAGGGCGAACTTCAGAAGAGTTTAGATAGTTATCTTGTGAGTCTCATCTCACCATGGTTTTTCCCATTTGGGTTTCCACGTCAAAAATATTTGTGTCAAGTGGTGAATGTTTTTGTGGTTATGTTTCTTATGGCTGATTTACTTAACTACTTAACTACTTTGATAAGTTATGATAACCGAAAGCATTGAGAAATGAAGTCTGTTGACATATGAAAAAGCATTTGGATGTTTATGAGTTTGAAGTTGTTTACTATTAATTTGTTGAAATAGTCAACCAGTTTATCTTATCAGTTTTTATCTTGACAGTGGTATTACATTGATAGTTCTAAGTTTACTTTGAGAGATTAATTTTTGAGATTGGTGAAGTTTGTATTAGTTTTTCTATCTACTGATTCACCCCCCCTCTCAGTAGTTGACCGGATACTTATTCTTTCATCATACCATCAAGTTTTTCGCATCTACATTTATAAATCCCAGTCACTCAGTGTGTTAATTTGGATGGTCTGAAGGTTTTTGAGAACAAATTGAACTCCTGTCCTTGAAATGTTTTGTACCTTTAATTCAATCAATGTATTACAAAATGATAGAGGAATGCAATCATCCCTGTCAAATAAGAAATGCATTTCATCTTGCATATTGCATAAGCATAGTTTCATATCAAAAATTTCATTGTCTCCACATGCATTTTTTTTTATCATAATATCATAACAAGTCTGCATACTAGGGGCATAGCTGAAAAAATCCCTAAAAATTGATCCTAAAATTTGAAAAAGTCTTGAAAAAATCCTAAAAAATTAAAATAAGTCCCCAAAAAAATCCCTAAAAATTGAAAAAGTCCTAAAAATTGAAAAAAGTCCTAGAAAAAAATAAAAAACATTCAAATACAATCCTGAAAAAATCAACCAAAAACATCCATAAAAAGTCCTCAAAAAACCTTAAAAATTGTAAAAAGTCTTGAAAAAATACCAAAAAAATCAAGAAAACAACAAAATCAACCAAAAACATTAATCAAGAAAACAAAAAAATCAAACAAAAACATTCATCAAAAAAGAAAAATCAATCAAAAACATTCAAATACGGTCCTAAAAAAATTAAAAACATTCAAATACGATCCTGAAAAAATCAACCAGAAACATCCATAAAAAGTCCTGAAAAAACCTTAAAAATTGTAAAAAGTCTTGAAAAAATACCAAAAAAATTGAGAAAACAACAAAATCAACCAAAAACATTAATCAAGAAAACAAAAAAATCAAACAAAAACATTCATCGAAAAAGAAAAATCAATCAAAAACATTCAAATACGATCCTAAAAAAATTAAAAACATTCAAATACGATCCTGAAAAAATCACCAGAAACATTCAAATATAATCCTAAAAAAAGCACAAAAACATCAAAAAACTCTTGGAAAAAAACTAAAAAAAAATTTTAAAATCGAAAAAAAACAAAAAAAAAAACTCACAATAAAATGTCTCATAAGAATTAAACACCCAAGCAGATATCCATCAAACACTTTGTACGAAGTTAGCAAAGGATAAAACTATCTAATCAATAATTTGCAATCAAACTGATCAAGTTGTCTTATCAATCGTATCAACCAATCATATCAAGTGATCATCATATTGTGTTAAATAGAGAAGGTTACACTCGAAATTAGACAGATCAGTCTTAAACAAGGTACTCAACATATAAGATCATACATTATCGAACATCACATCAAGCAATCAAAATGAAGACACAGATAAGTATGGTTGTTGGATTTTCTCCTAGTTAGTCTTTATATTTTATCAATTGGTGACAGATTATGTTCCTATGCTACTCAAGGATTTCCACAAGTGACTAGAGTAGTTCTGATGGGCATTATCTTTTTCTTTGTGTTGTTGTTTGTGGTGTGAACTGTTAGGAACCGGAAGGCAACTGAGAGGGGGGGGGGGGGGTGAATCAGTTGTCAATGAATTTCAACCCAATTATAACTTAATCAAACTTGATACTTAATACCGATAAACCAAAATTAATATCGGTAAACAAATTAATAGTTAATATCAATACCGGTGAAACTTAATGCATGAAACAAAAAGAGAAACAACATCCACAACACAAAGATTTTGACGTGGAAACCCTGTAAGGGGAAAAACCACGGTGGGAAACCTTACCCACAATCAGATGATACTACTGCACATATTATGTGTATACAAATGGGGTCTACACATGCAGAAAGGCCAACCGCCTAGAGCACACTGCTCAAATGGGAGTCGCAATGACTACAGTAGGATGGTTAAATCCTAGAATAATGTACTGCTCAAAATAGCATCTCCAATGTTGGATTTAGAATCAGTTAGGCTCTGATAATCACCTTCAAACCTTCCTTGAATCTTCTCTATGGTTTTCTCATATGATCTTCAATATTTGCACATACCATGTTAAAATACCATACCATAACCATATCCCATGTTTCATCTCACAAATGAGATCTTACATATATACAAAACCTAAGACCAAATGTGTAGGTCGGCTCACTAAGAATATTACAATAAAATCAATTACAAATAAGTCTTGATGCAATACAACATGTCAGCTCAATACATTTACAACAATATCCAAGCAATAAATCATCTCCATAATGTGTCGTGCTGATCTGGAATAGATAACGCATACTAGTCCATAACCTAGACCAATCTGCCAGTAATAACAAATATGTCAGTCCGATTAGACCAATAACCAAAACACCAAAACCAAGTATCCAAACCATGTCTTCGACATAATCAAGTGATCTCCAAATGATAACAAGTCATCATCAGTGGCGATGAACCATATAACCTATCGATGAACAATATACCAGTGATTGTGCATAAGTCATTGAACTTGCCGATGAACACAATGTGTCAGTTCAATAGTAAACCAATATAACCATAGTGCCAAATCAACAATGTAGATCTCCAGAAGGATAAGTGTTGACATCAATGACAAAACTAATGCAACACATCCATAATACCAACAATCTCTCCCTTTGGTATTGATGGCAACACTAGATGGAAAAACATCTAAGTTCCAAAACAGAATTCCAAAAACCAAAAACCAACAATCTCCAGAATAGATCAATATCAATAATCAAAATACAAAGAGTATATATCTCTCCCCCAATGAATAATGTCTCATAGATCTCTCTCCCAAGAATATTTTCCAAGAATGTTTTTCCATATATCTCTCTCCCCCTTTGACATCAAATGTCAAAGCAATTAAAAAAAACACCAGAACATACAACCAACTACTCCCCCTGAGAAGTAGCTCTCCTCCATCAAAACCGGGAAAAAGATTTCTCTGTTAGTTTCTGTCGGTTTGATGCCAATATTCAATTGTCTAAGTCTCTACCGGTGGAGGTATTACCCCAAGCTGTTCTCTGAGATATTCAAAGGTTTCCTTAGGCAAAGGCTTTGTAAAGATATCTGCAATCTGCTCTTTAGTATTTGCATAAACCAATCTTACTTCTTTTACTTCAACATTCTCTTTCAGAAAGTTATATTTGATAGAAACATGCTTAGTCTTAGAGTGAAATACCGAATTATTTGATATATCAATTATTGTTGAATTATCACAATAAATGATTATAGGTTCTTTGCATTTTACCTTTATGTCCTTCAACATTTTCTTAATCCATAATACCTGAGTACAATTAGTTGTTGCTGCAACATATTTTGATTCTGCTGTTGATAATGATGTACAACTCTGCTTCTTGCTTATCCATGAAATCAATCTGCTACCAAGAAAGAATGCACCGCTAGTGGTACTCTTTTTGTCATCTACGTCTCCTGCCCAATTTGCGTCGGTGTATGCACATAAATTTAAAAAATTATCTTTAGGATACCATAAACCAAGATTTGTTGTGTCTTGTAGATACCAGAAAATCCTTTTTATAGTTGATTCATAATTTTCTTTAGGATTACTCTGAAATCTTGAAACAATACATACTGCATTCATTATATCAGGTCTTGTTTGTGTCAAATACAGTAAACCTCCAATCATAGATTTGTATCTTGTTGGATTAACAGGAGTTGAATCATCCTTCAATGTCAATTTATCAGTTGTAGTCATAAGAGTACTTACCGGTTTAGAGTTTTCCATACCAAATTTCTTCAGTAGTTCCTTCAAGTATTTTGTTTGACATATGAATATACCTTTATCGGTTTGTGAAATCTATAATCGTAGAAATAATTTTATCTCCCCAATCATAGACATTTCAAATTCTTCCTGCATTTTGTTAGCAAAGTCCTTACACAATCCATCTTCTCCTCCAAAAATCATATCATCAACAAAAACTTCAATAACCAAGATGTCATCATTAGTCACTTTGAAATATAAGTTGTTGTCAGCATTACCTTTAGTGTAACCAAGCTTCAAAAGATATTTGTCCAATCTAGCATACCAAGCTCTAGGAACTTACTTCAATCCATACAAATCTTTCCTTAATCTACAAACCATATCTTTAATATTTGTCAATGAAAATCCATTAGGTTGTTCGATGTAAAATTCCTCTTCAAGATCACCATTCAAAAATGCACATTTTACATCCATCTGATATACTTTATAGTTCTTATGAGTTGCAAATGCAAGAAATAATCTAACTGCCTCGATTCTAGCTACCAGTACAAAGGTTTCATTATAATCAATTCCCTCTTTCTGTTAATATCTTTTACACACTAATCTTTCTTTGTTCCTAATTACCTTATCATCTTCATTAAGTTTATTTCTGAATACCCATTTAGTTCCAATTACATTTTTGACTTTAGGTCGGGGAACTAATGTCCATGTATTGTTCTTTTCAATTTGTTCTAGTTCATCTTCCATTGCTTTAATCCAATGTTCATCTTGACATGATTCAATAACAAATGTTGGTTCAATTTGAGAAATTAAGCATACCTCTTCATTTTTCAGTCTTTCTCTTGTCATAACACCTTGATACTTATTCCCAATTATCTGATTTTTTGAGTGATTCAATCTTACATGCCTGGGTTTATTCACATGTTGTTGTTCTTCAGTCACTATGGAATTCTCTGATGATGCTGGTGTGACTGGATCCACATTCTGTACTGGTGCACTTTGTATAGGTTCATTTATTATCATCTCAGCTACCGGTTCTTAATCTACAAACCTTGAATTTCCTCTAAAGTGTTCATCTATCTTCACATTAGCACTCTCAATGATTTTTTGCAATCTTTTATTAAAACATCTATATGCCTTGCTCTTAGATGAATAACCAAGAAATATTCCTTCATCACTTCGAGGATCAAATTTACCAATATACTCATCTCTCCTAATATAGCATTTGCTTCCAAATATTCTGAAGTATTTAAGACTAGGAGTATTACCAAACCATAGTTCATAAGGGGTCTTTTCGGTTTCACCTTTGATGTGAACTCTGTTGAAAGTGTAAACCATTGTATTCATTGCTTCCCTCCAGTACACATGAGGTAGATTTTCTTTCAATATCATGCTTCTAGCTGCTTCCATAATAGGTATGTTATTCCTTTCCACAATTCCATTTTGCTGAGGTATCTGAGGTGTTGATAGTTGTCTTCTGATTCCATTCACTTCACAGAATGTATTAAATTCCTTAGATGTAAATTCTCCTCCTTGATCAGATCTCAAACATTTGATTTTCTTACCGGTTTCATTCTCTACCATCGCCTTAAATAGTTTGAATTTTCCAAAAGCTTTTGATTTCTCCCTGAGAAAAGTAACCCAGCACATTCTAGAATAATCATCAACAATTGGCATGAAGTATCTATCTCCCTGTAGACCTCTTGTTCTTGTTGGACCACACAAGTCAGTATGAATTAAATCAAGAACATTATTGGATTTCTCATAAATACTCTTAAAAGTTGTTCTAACTTGCTTTCCTATTTGACATTCCTTACATACCGGATTATGAGGTTTCACAATCTTAGGTAAATCTCTTACTGCCTTAGTTGAACTGATCTTTACAATGTGATCAAAATTCACATGACAAATTCTCTTATACCATAACCAACTTTCATCAATATGTGCAATCAAGCATGTCTTATCACTGTTATTCAAATGAAAGATATTACCTTTAGTCTAATTACTGGTTGCAATCTCCAATCCAGTTCTGTTCATGATTTTGCATTTACCATTCTTGAATTGTAACTGAAATTCCTGTTCAACTAATTGGCCAACACTCAAAAGATTATGCTTCAAACCTTCAACATAATAAACATTGTCAGTATTGTGCTTACCATCCAAATATATGGTGCCTTTTCCTTTGATTAAACAAGATTTATCATCGCCAAATCTTACTAGACCTCCACTATATTCCTAAAAAGATAAGAATTTACTTTTATCACCAGTCATATGATGTGAACATTCAAAATCTATGATCCATTCATCCTTTTCTTTAATTTTAGCTGCCAGGGTCTGCTGTACTGGTGGAATAATAGGTGTTGGTTGATCTTCTTTTATTGCAATAAAAGCCCATCCATTGTCTGTCAGTTCTTCATCAAAATCATCAGTAACTCCTTCATCAGCATAGTAACAAGATTTATCTATGTTCTTCTTAAATCTGTATCTCTGATATTCAAGGTTAGGCTTATATGTTCTTTTAGCTTCCTCTCTCAATCTTGCATGTCTATCAAGACATCTAGATGCTATATGTCCAACTTTATTGCAATTAAAACATTTAAACGGTGCTTTACCTTCATACTTACTTTCAACTAGACCTTTAGGCATTTTCCTTGCAAATAGTGCTTCAAGTTCTTGCAGTTCTTCATTTTCCCTTCTAATATCTTCAAGTTCTCTTGCATACAGTGTTTTCCAATCATATTTGTCAGATGATGATGATGTTTTTGCAAATGATGATGCTCTAAAGGCTAAATCTGTCTTAATTGTAGCAACAGGACCAAATTCTTCAAGCTCAAATGCTGAAAGTTTTCCAACCAAGGTATCTCTAGATACTGATGTATTAGTTAGGCATTGTTCTCAACTTATTAATAGCAGTTACTTTCATTTTGTATGTTGGTGGAAAATATATTAAAACTTTAGAAACAATTTCATCTTCACTTAAGGTTCCTCCACAACATTGTATTCCTAAAACAATTTCATTAACTCTTTTCATAAAAGCAGAAATTCTTTCATCTTCTTTCATTTTCAAATTTTCATACCTAACCCGGTAACATTCCAGTTTTGCAATTTTGACAGTGGTATCTCCTTCACTCAATGTCTCCAATTTATCCCAAATAGCTTTAGCAGTAGATCGGTCTGATAATCCCATGATTTGTTGATCTGATAATGCACTCAAAAGTGCTTCTCTTGCTTTGCAATCATTTTCTTGATCTTTACACAATGTTGGTGGATTAGGTTGATTCGGTGTAGGACCAACATAGCCATTCTTTGTAACTTCCCATATGTCTCTTCCAATGCAATTCAGATGTGTCTCCATTCTGATCTTCCATATACCATAGTTAGTTCCATCAAGTTTAGGACTGTCCTTCCTAAAAATGTTTGTTGCCATAGGATCTCCTCAACTTGTTAGGCTTCTGCAAAAAGAGGACTTAGCTCTGATACCAATTGTTAGGAACCGAAAGGCAACTGAGAAGGGGGGGTGAATCAGTTGTCAATGAATTTCAGCCTAATTATAACTTAATCAAACTTGATACTTAATACCGGTAAACCAAACTTAATGCAGGTAAACAGATTAATAGTTAATATCAATACCGGTGAAACTTAATGCATAAAACAAAAAGAGAAACAACATCCACAACACATAACACAAAGATTTTGACATGGAAACCCTGTAAGGGGAAAAACCACGGTGGGAAACCTTACCCACAATCAGATGATACTACTACACATAGTACGTGTATACAAATGGGGTCTACACATGCAGAAAGGCCAACCGCCTAGAGCACACTGCTCAAATGGGAGTCGCAATGACTATAGTAGGATGGTTAAATCCTAGAATAATGTACTACTCAAAATAGCATCTCCAATGCTGGATTCAGTACTGTTTAAGCTCTAATAATCACCTTCAAACCTTCCTTGAATCTTCTCTATCGTCTGCTCATATGATCTTCAATATTTGCACATAACATGTTACAGTACCATACCATAACCATATCCCATGTTTCATCTCACAAATGAGATCTTACATATATACAAAACCTAAGACCAAATGCGTAGGTCGGCTCACTAAGAATATTACAATAAAATTAATTACAAATAAGTCTTGATGCAATACAACATGTCGGCTCAATACATTTACAACAATATCCAAGCAATAAATCATCTCCATAACGTGTCATGCTGATCTGGAATAGATAACGCATATCGGTCCATAACCTAGACCAATCTGCCGGTAACAACAAGTATGTCAATCTGATTAGACCAATAACCAAAACACCAAAACCAAGTATCCAAACTATGTATTCGACATAATCAAGTGATCTCCAAATGATAACAAGTCATCATCAGTGTCGGTGAACCATATAACCTGTCGGTGAACAATATACCGGTGACTGTGCATAAGTCACTAAACTTGTCGGTGAACACAATGTGCCAATTCAACAGTAAACCAATATAACCTGTAGACATCTAAAAATATCTCATTGATCATGTACTAATTATTCCTCTAATTAGTTAAATAATTCTTTCATTATTTAATTAATTTAATTAACTATTTCTTCTAATTTCATATTTCCTCATCATCTTACTAATTATTCTATTTTCTATCTCTTTCATCATTTAATCATTTTAAATCATTTTCTAAATATTAATTAAATATTTATTATTTAATTAATTATGGTTAATTCCCCAATTTAAATAATCTTTATTATTTAAATAAATTACGAATTATTCAATTTCTATCTCTAATCATTTAATCATTCAACCCTCTTCTAAATATTAATTAAATATTTATTATTTAATTAATTATGATTTAATCCTTTAAATTAAATAGTCTTTATTATTTAATTAAATTTCATTTCTAAATAATTAAATAGTTTCTTAAATTTATTTAATTAACTAATTATTTCTTTTAATTTCATTAATTCTTCCATTTCTAAATAATTAAATAGTTTCTTTAAATTATTTATAATTCTCCAATTCCAAATCCTCAAATTCTAATTTCATATTCTTCTAATTAATTCTTCTAATTACATGTGCATGATTTCAAAAATCAAATTGAAAATCAAAGTCAAATTCTAAATATATTCAAATACTAAATTGAATTAAAGTAAATTCAATTATTTGAATAAATCTCATGCAAAGATTAAATTGAAAATCTAACTCTAAATGCAAGCACATGCTAAATTAATTAATTAAATCTTTTATCTCTCCAATCTCTATTTCCATCTTTCAGTTAGCTTTTTCTAAATTAAGCTTTCTTTGTCATCCTCTTTATTTCCTCCAATCATTCTTTTTCTTCCTTTGGACAGCTTTTTCTCAATCAGTTAACTCAATTAATCTATTCAATCTATTGAGTTTCACCTTCTACAATCAGCAGTTGAACTATCAATTTTCATTTGAGCTCACCTGAGTTCCACCTCTTGATCAATTTGTTCCACCTTTCAATCAAAATCATCCAAAAAACTATAAATTGAGCACTCAATCTTGGACAATTACTCTAAAGCACGAACTTCAAATCTTTGTGTCACTTGTAGGTTACCAGCGCAATAACTGAGAGCCATCATACCACAGAGAAGAGAAGAGCAATGGAAGCGATATGCAATCTTGGAATAGGGAGTTTCATTGAATTATTTTAATTCCTATTTGATATTGCATTATTTCATTGTCTTATTTGTTAGATTCTTTGATTAGATAGGGATTCGTGATTTCCCTTTGATTCTAATTGATACATTGTTATTAAGATGAATTTTACATGCATATACATTTTGGTGAACCCGACGTGAACTAACAGCAATTTAACCTTTTCTGTTTTCTGTGTGATTTTGCAGATCGTACGGATTTTTTTATTTTTTTTGCAGGTTGCACAAATTTTGAGAACAGATTCTTTGTCACGCAATTGAGCTTACATCATCACACAATCGCATAGACAGCATTACGCATTCAACCCTTCGGGGTCACGCATTCGTTCTGACATGGTCACGCAATCGCCCTGTCCAAATCGCGCAATCGCCCTTTCTGGATCACGCATTCGCAGGAAGCATTGTTGTCTAATTTTTTCTTCTGTCTGTTATTTCATCTATCTAATTCTATTTAAAATTGGGTTAATTTGGAATCAAATTGCTTCTATTTCATCATTTGATTATAATAGTTTATGGCAAGAAAAGTATAGTTCAGGGTTTCAGGTGCAAGAAGGACGAAACAACAAAGAAGAGAAGCCAAACACTATCAAAAGGTTCTCCAGGCAGAAAAATTGATACAGGATTTGGAAGAGCAACTAGCCTTAGATAGATATAATAGCTTAGTTCTTTCTTATATAGTTAAATATGATCTAATCAATATTGAATGGATGATGAGAGATTTGGTAGGGCTTCACAATTGCTTTTGCAGGTTCCTGATCGGGTTTAGTTTTCTTTTATTTTTTTTAGTTTTTAACTTTTATTGTTGTTTGCTTGTCTGTCACATAATCAAATTGTTGTTTGCTTGTCTGTCACATAATCAACCTGTTAGTGCTACACAATCAATCAAATATCATCACACATTAGCTATGTGAGAATTACGCATTCGCTTTGTGAGGTTCACGCATTCGGTCTGTAAGTATCACGCAATCGAACAGGTATTGTTACACACTCACTTCTGTCAAGTTTTGAGTTTCTATTTTCTGTGAGTTTCATTTTACTACTAATCTTCTGTTTACAGCCTATGGTGGATTTGTAGAGAAGATTAGATTAGTATTTTTTGCATGCATCACCTCACACTTCATTTTTTTGGTGCTTAAAATCAACAACAGTTAAAATGGACATGCATGGATAACCTCACACTTCATTTTTTTGGTGCTTAAAATCAACAACAGTTAAAATGGACATGCATGGATAATCTCACACTTCGTTGTTGGTGCTTAAAATGAACATGGGCTAAAATTGACATGCATGTATCTCACACTTGGTTTTTGGGTGCTTAATTAAAATCAACAAATGGTTAAAATTGACATGTATGCCTTCATATTTCGATTTGGTGTTTAAAATAGACGTGCACATGTGTATCTAACACCTAAATTTGGGCTATAAAATTAACATGAATCAGGCTGCATTAGATTAAATCATTTTTCTTTTTCTTAAGGTAAAGAATTTTTATTGTGTCTGCGGTGGACCTACTATTGCACTAACTGACTTTCCACCCGCCTTCGGGGTCTTGGGATAAAGGAGGAAGGTGACAACGACATCCAAATTTTATTTTATTCTACGTAGTGAGGGGTATCTTTGACTGGGGATTTCATCACCCCACAGAGGTACTTTGAATTGGGATGCGTTGGGGATATCATCTCTCCCAGCGTACTCTCAAGTGGGTTTTTCGAGCCGCTATATAAATATACTAGTCAGGCGGCTAGAGTGTTGAGTGAATTCAACTTATGTGGGGGCCTTCACTGCACCGATAAGCTCAACTAAATTCTTAAGTGGCTTGCTCTGAGAATCCATCGTTGGATCGGGACCCCTCGAAACCTAATACTAAGAACCAATTTAGTTGCCAAAAATCCTACATTCAGTGATTTTGGGACTGCGGATTGTACCCCATAGATACCCCTCATGTACCTTACATTATGAGACAAAAATCCCTTGGTGATAAGATCTTTGGATCTTCGGGGTAAGAGAGACTTGCACGCCCGAGAAGTGCGTACCGTGGAGTGGAGCCAGTGCTGCCAGACTCTCTATCTGTCTGTCTTGTCTCGGTATTTTGTTGTGGGGGCCTCATTGAATGGTGTCCACTATCCAGCCTAAGATTGTATTCTGTGCTTTTTTATGTATGATTGTGCTAGACTAGTATTGAGTCAGTCCCTTGGGCTATTTCAAGCCCTATCCCACGTATCTCTGAATTTTCCGAGATTGTATGAAAATTGAGTTTGTCAGCTATACATACCTACCAGCAATTATTCTCAGATTTGGAAAACTACAAAACATTGTCCCACACACGAAGTTACAGAAAACAAAGTCCATTTTGAAACCAAAACTCAAAAGTCCTTACATACTTGTGACCCTAGGCAGTCTTTTACATAGTCCCACTTACATCCTCATTATCATCCTACAACTTTTGCATAGTCCCACTTACGTCCTCATTATCATCCTAAGTCTTTTGCATAGTCCCACTTACGTCCTCATTATCATCCTAAGTCTTTTCATAGCTCGCACTTACGTCCTCATTATCATCCTAAGTCCTTGAATAGTCCTCATTCATGTCTTCATTATCATCCATAGTCATTGCATAGTCCTCCTTATCATCCTCATATACGTCCTTGTCTAGACCTCATATATGTCTATCTTAATTCATCATCATTTGCATAATCATCCTATAAAGTCATACCCCAAACGTCCAAATCACAATCAGAGGATCAATCAAACTCAACCTCAACTCAAACAAGTTTGTCAAGTTCAATAAATCAAACATTATCGCATCCAGAGAAATGGAGAAAATATCTTACATGTTGTGATCCTAGGTCCAAACCAAACAAGAAAACACCATGGATTGGAATTATACATTTCGTAAGGAAGGTGGACGATTCATCCCTTCCATTCCTATTCCATCGCCATCCATAGAAACCATAGCTCAACAGATCAAGACTTTGCAACAACAAGTGACAGACATGGATAGTCCTGACAACCATAGGGGTTGGTTAGAAAACATGATGACAGAAGTAATGGCCACAAGGGGATTAGTATCAAACCAACCTTCTTCTTCTTGTGAGACCATTCAAACATGTCAACCTTCATTCTTCAACAAAATTGTTCCTACCTTAGTTCAACCAACATTAGAGTCATGTAAACCTTCTTTTTCTTTCAACCCACTATATCAATCATACCAATCACACCAACTCAACATTCAAACCTCTTTCAACCAAAATCAAACCCCATTCAATCAAATTCCATATCAAAATTCACATCAATCCAACATTCAAACCTCTTTCAACCAAAATCAAACCCCTTTCAACTAAAGTCCAAATCAAAATTCATTCATCCAAAATCAAACATCTTTCACCCAAAATCATACTCCTTTCAACCAAAATCAAATCACTTTCAACCAAATACTAAATCAACCATATCTATCCACAATTCCATCATCCCCTAAAGTCACACAAAACCAATCCATGCCATCTCTATCTAATAACACAACCTCCCAAGAGCTATCCATCGTACAAATCCAATCTAATTCAAGTTATGATTCAAAGGATCTCATTCAAAATTCTTCTTCATCAGGCCAAAATGTTGAAACATTCCAAGAATCTCCCATGCATTTCCAAACTCCTTCCCTGTGTCAAGAGGATGATCCAAAATCAGAAGAAATGAACCCTGAAACAAATAAAGATCAAGAACAACCACTTCCATCCTACCCAATTTTTGATCAAGATCCCACCGACCAAGAATCTTATGATGATCCCCTCACTCTTTTCTATTCCATTCATAATAAAACCCTTCCATCTCAAGAACAAAGTGTCATTTCAAGTCCCATCCAACATCCACCTCCTAAGAAAGATCAAGACATACCTTCCATCCTCCCTAATAATCCCTTAACAAACCAAGATCAAATTATACGTTTACCTTCATGTCCTAAACAAGATCCCATTATTTCTCCAAATCCTGATCAAGATCCCTCTATCTCTTCATCTCCATGTCATAATCCTCCATGTTCTTCATAATATTCCCTCTCAAACAAACTTACCATTTCTCCTAATGATCCCAATCCCTCTACACAAGTTGTTCGTGAAACCCTTATCAATGAAATCACCAATTTAGATCATACTACACAGAGCAACTTGTCAACAATTGTATGTGTGCCATCATCAAATGCCAATGTCATGACAGAAACAAGCATAACACCAGCTAATGAGATCAACACCTAGTTGGTTTCATCATACTCTTCAAGTGCATCAATACAAATAGGCATAACACCCGCTCATGTCATAACTTCGAAACCAATTTGTCTCATACACCCACACTTGATAGATTGGGGGCAAGAGAATCTACCGCAGTTGGATTGCATTGAAAATGATAACGCTATAGCTAAATTCATGGGTTCCAAACCTGGATTTCCCTCTGATGATCCATAAAATCCAAAAACTACAAAAATCAACATTGGAGATATCAAACGTGTACACCCAGTTGAGTCCTTATATCCTATTGAAAAAGACATCTTTATCTGACTCTTCAAACAAAGACCAATGAACTACATACACAAATATTATACCTAAAGGTTGGGTTAGTTTAGGTTTTACTTTCTGTATTGCATATCATTTTATCCAAAGCACTGCATTGCATGCAGTTTCTTTCCAAGCACCATCATATTCAGAAGTCACATTTGCAAAAGTTTCTGCATTAGCATATAGCAACATCAATAAAACAAGGCAACTATTCAAGTTAGTCATCTGTTTGCATTCTAAAGAAGCAAGGGTCATCTCTTTTCTTAGATATTCAGACATGAAGTCTATGAGGTCCTAAGGTCATTCATTTACAACATTAACCTGTGACGACGCTTTACTTATGGTTGGGTAATGATTTCACTATTTGAGACTTGTTAACCCAAAATCTATCAATTGCTATATCTCAAAGATATTAAGAAGATCTCTAATTCATTCTAGGCACCTAGTTGATCATATGACTAGTGAAAAATCTAAAATTTTACTTCAACATCGTTGTAATTGTCACACCCAAGTAGGTTTCATTACTTACAAGTCAAGGCAAGAAAATAAAAAGAAAAAAAGCTATGCCAAATATACATCTCAAGGACAAAGAGAAATGATATATAACTAAAATATCATGCATACAAATGCGATAAAAAGCTTCACTATGGGAACATACAAGTAACTCCATCAAGGCTATGAACGCCTACTGGCAATGGAGCAATATTTGAGAAATTACAGTCTATAACCTCGTCGGAGCTCTCAAGGCTTGTTGGCAGCGAGGCTCTATTCGAGATGCTTTTGAAGTTAGAAAAAACCATGTAGCTAGTCATATAGGATGCTAAGGATCTTTAGTGAACACAAGAGCATGAATTAACTCATCTGCACACACATGGGCAAAAGAAGATCAAAGTTTCAAGAACCAATGGGGAATTTTTCCGCGTCTCCATTTGTAAATCCTAGTCACTAAGTGTGTTGAGATGAATGTTCGAAAGGGCCTTAGGGATCGATTGATCGTTTATCTATGAAATGTTTTGCACCTCCATTTCAATTGGTGTATTACAAATACAAAAACAAACACAGCCAACCTTGTTCGAATAGGAAATGCATCTTCATCTTGCATATTGCATTCACATACGTCATGTCAAAAATTCATTTGTCTCCACATACATTCTGCAGATCATCATGTCATACAGGTCTGCACACTGGGGGCATAACTGAAAAAATCCAAAAAATCATATAAAGTCCTGAAAAAATCCAAAAAAATCATATAAAGTCCTGAAAAAATCCAAAAAAATCATATAAAGTCCTGAAAAAATCCAAAAAATCATATAAAATCCAAAAAAATCATATAAAGTCCTGAAAAAATCCAAAAAATCGGATAAAGTCCTGAAAAACTCAAAATTCAAAAACAATGAAAAACTCAAAATTCAAAAACATTAAAAAACCATAAAATACCAAAAACATTCAAATACGATCCTGAAAAAATCAACCAAAAACATTCAAATATCGATCTACATAATCCAAAAACATCAAAAAAAGCTCCTGGAAAAGAACTAAAAATTGAAAATCAATCAATCAAAAAAACTTGCAATAAAATGTCTTGTGAGAAACAAATACCCTGGCAGATATCCAACAAACACTTCGCACGAAGTTAACAAAGGATATGACTATTCAGTCAAACATCTACAATCAACTGATCAAACTGTCTTATCAATCGTATCATATCCATATCAACGTGATCATTATCATGTCTTAAATAGAAGAGGATACACTCGAAATCAGACAGGTCAGTCTTAAACGGGGTCCGCAACTTTCTGAGATCGGATATTATCAACTATCACATCAAGCAACTGAGAATGAAGGCACAAGGTCAGTATAGCTGCTGAATTTTGTGCGGGTCAGTCTTTATCTTTTATCATTTGGTGATAGATATTGTTCCTATGCTACTCAAGGATGTCCACGAGTGACTAGAGGAGCCATGATGGGCATTATCTTTTTCTTTGTTTGCTACTTGTCTGCTACTTGTTTGTTTTGACAATGAGATATCTTTACATCTTGGTTCCTTATACCCTGATGTGCTAAGCTTCATTAATCAATAATAAGGCTCAGTGATGAATATATATTGGCGCAATAAAATATGTGACACAGGTTCGTGATTCTTTCAATTTCATTTCTCATCTCATCTGTTTATTGCTAGTTTGTTGATTCTTCTCTCATCGTCTCTTTCTTAATCATTTTCTATCATCTAACATTGTTCTATTTCATTCTAAGGTTCATTCTCTCATATTCTATCTCAATATCATATTCACATCACCTATCTCTATCTCTAATCAACTAACTATTCTTGCATCTCACATTCTTCTTTTTTTCGAGAGATCATTCATGTCTTTAATGCACAAACAATCTCTCAAGGGGGCATTACACCCTAAGTATCATCGGGGCATATTGGGGCATAAATTTTTCATTTTCTTTGAAACAACATCGTTCTGACATTGTCTCAAAGAGGGGCAAATGTAGACACCTAAAAATGTCTCATTGATCATGTACTAATTATTCCTCTAATTAGTTAAATAATTCTTTAATTATTTAATTAATTTAATTAACTATTTCTTCTAATTTCATATTTCCTCATCATCTTACTAATTATTCTATTTTCTACCTCTTTCATCATTTAATAAATTTAAATCATTTTCTAAATATTAATTAAATATTTATTATTGAATTAATTATGGTTAATTCTACAATTTAAATAATCTTTATTATTTAAATAAATTACTAATTATTCAATTTCTATCTCTAATCATTTAATCATTCAACCCTCTTCTAAATATTAATTAAATATTTATTATTTAATTAATTATGATTTAATCCTTTAAATTAAATAGTCTTTATTATTTAATTAAATTCCATTTCTAAATAATTAAATAGTTTCTTTAAATTATTTAATTAACTAATTATTTCTTTTGATTTCATTAATTCTTCCATTTCTAAATAATTAAATAGTTTCTTTAAATCATTTAATTAACTAATTAATTCTTCTAATTCTCCAATTCCAAAACCCCAAATTCTAATTTCATATTCTTCTAATTAATTCTTCTAATTACATGTGCATGATTTCAAAAACCAAATTGAAAATCAAAGTCAAGTTCTAAATATATTCAAATACTAAATTGAATTAAAATAAATTCAATTATTTGAATAAATCTCATGCAAAGATTAAATTGAAAATCTAACTCTAAATGCAAGCACATGCTTAATTAATTAAATCAATTAATTAATTAAATAATTTATCTCTCCAATCTCTATTTCCATCTTTCAGTTAGCTTTTTCTAAATTAAGTTTTCTTTGTCCTCCTCTTTATTTCCTCCAATCATTCCTTTTCTTCCTTCAGACAGTTTTTTCTCATTCAGTTAACTCAATTAATCTATTCAATCTATCAAGTTTCACCTCCTACAATCAGCAATTCAACTATCAATTTTCATTTGAGCTCACTTGAGTTCCACCTCTTGATCAATTTGTTCCACCTTTCAATCAAAATCATCCAAAAATCTATAAATTGAGTACTCAATCTTGGACAATTACTCTGAATCATGAATTTTGAATCTTTGTGTCACTTGCAGGTTACCAGCGCAATATCTGAGAGCCATCATACCACAGAGAAGAGAAGAGCAATGGAAGCGATATGCAATCTTGGAATAGGGAGTTTCATTGAATTATTTTAATTCCTATTTGATATTGTATTATTTCATTGTCTTGTTTGTTAGATTCTTTGATTAGATAGGGATTCGTGATTTCCCTTTGATTCTAATTGATACATTGTTATTAAGATGAATTTTACATGCATATACATAACCATAGTGCCAAATCAACAATGTGGATCTCCAGAAGGATGAGTATTGACATCAATGACAAAACGAATGCAACACATCCATAATACCAACAATCCAGTGAATTTCTGAGGCAATGGTACCTTGGGTGTCTATGTTGGTACGTTCATTCGGCAAATATCCTATGCAAAAAGTGAAAGTATTTATACTTGTGACTATTGCACATACCTCGACCCTTGGTGCTATACTCAGAATGGAGGGGTTCACTCCTTGTTTGCTACGTGTTTACTTCTACAATGAGATATATTACACCTTGGTTCCTTATACCCTAATGTGTAAAGCTCAATTGTAACGTAATAAGGCTCAATGATGAATATATATTGTGGTATGATTAAAGACACATAATTTTGTATATCCATCATCAATCTTCTCATTTCATTCTCTCATCTCATCATGTTGATTTTGTCTTAAGATCGTTCTCTCATCAAACATCTATTCTCATTCATCTAACATGTTATTTCATCAATTCTCTCCAATCTTTCATCATTCCTCTCTAATTCTTACTAACAATTCTTCTTTGTTAATTGAGTTAAGTAGTATAAACAATATTCTGGCATATTTTAACAAAAATATTCATGATTATTTAGTTGCATTCACTAAATATATTGCATTAGGATACAATCATTTAGGTTTGTTGTCATATAAAATTCATTTATTAAAATGCATTAGTATAGTTATATATGCATTAGTTCATTTAGGTGATTGTATTAGTTTAATGGATGATATTAATTCATTTAGATTCATTATCATTCATTTAGTGGAATTACATCATTTACTTGCATTTACATTATAGTTGGATACATTATAAACCATATCATTATAGCATAAGAGCATAAGTAAGACCATATAGAATGCATAGGTAAGATAGCATATAGAATCATGCATCACATAGAACAACATATATAGAATCATCCATCATGTAAAAAATATAACACATGCATATAGAACCACCACCAAAACTGCATATATATATATATATATATATATATATATATATATATATATATATATATATATATATATATATATATATATATATATATATATATATCGAAAATGGTAATGTGTTAGAATACAATCATATGAAATGCCCAAAGGCTCAAGTAACATAATAAATAAAGTGTTTCAATTGACACTGCCTCTATCAGCTGATGGATCCTGCCCACTTGATCCTACCTGGGATGACTTGATGGCGCCTGAGGTGGACACATCACTCCTTTTCTAGTAATTACGAGTTGTAGACCTACTTGATCTACTACGTGACCGATAAGCCCAATAGCTAGGAACCTGTTGACCCTTTGGAACAACACACTCATAGTGTTGGTGCTAGTAAGTCAACTCGCATGCAGCCTCAAAAAGATGACTAGCCTGTGAACGAGCCTCTAATCCTGGGGCAAAATATTGTTGGTATGAACTAATACAAAGTTGTTCTCTCTGCACCGCATCATCTCTCTCTAGAGGTGGTCCCTCTCCATTGTCAGTGCATCTCTCTCCTAGATCCATACCTATTACTCTTGTTGGACTAAGGCTCAATCATCTCTCTGTCTCTTCTGCTCTGCAACTAAAGAATCCTCTAGACTTTGGATCCTAGCTCTCAAGATCTGCGGATCATCATCATCATCTTGTCGTTATCCTCCATCACCTAGATCTTGTTTTCCTGCCTGTGCAGTAGGTACATCCTCTAGCTTCGACATATCAGTATCACCAGAAATATCCCCGCCATCACTGCTCGATGATCCTGACTTAGAATCATCATCCTCACTACTGCTAGACTCAATGTCTCCACCGATGTCTACCTCCTCCTCCTCCTCACCTTCCTCATCATCCCCATCTCCTCTTGTTGCAAAAATGTCCGCAACTGCACCCCTACCACCATCTCCTCCTCTCCCACCCCTTTGTTGCCTGATCTACTGAGTTGTGATAGGAATGGTCAGATCTGTCAAAGGGATAAGACATTGTCGAGCCCACCATGAATCAAACCATGGTGTATTACCAAGATCAACAACCCCAACAGCCCAACCCCATTGTACTACTCTCAAGGAATCAAACTCAATGAAAGCCACATGAGGTTGTATACAAGCCCCCCAGCCAGAGACCTCTCGTGCAACCCTTACAAATTAAGCAGTCACATATGGAACTCCTTGTACCTCGTCGAACTATTTGAGTACCTATCTAGGGAGATGTAGCTCAATAATCCATTGTGTGTCAATGGTCCACCCAATCAAATATGTTTATTATCTGCAAAAGGGTAAATGTTGAGCGTCATTCACCCAACTGGGGTAATCTAGGTATGGTCACCATAGGAAATGTTGCAATACATCAATCTGGTGTCTCCAATATAGAATGTTCCCTGAACTCATGTGTCTAATACAAGGAGTATACCTATAAATATAGGGCTCCTCAGTCTGAAGCTAAATATGAATAACTGGCCTGAATATCACAATATGCTCCCAAGCCCAGACCTAGAGTAGAGTAACGCCATAATTGATACAAACGATATGTCAAGTAAACTATACTATGCATCTAATAATATAACATGGCAAGGAGGCAAGGTCCCCATGCAAACACGTGTCTCTCCACAATCATATCATTGATCATCTTTCCCCAACCAATCGGGAATCCATGACACCTCCTATCTAGAATAAGACCTGCTACAAGGCTGCAAAGTACAATAATCAAATCATCATAACCTCCCTCCAGTTGTCCCCAAGCTATCTCATATCAACCACTCATGTGAAGATCCTGCTCCTCACACTCAAATAGTCAACACTGTTAGGTCCCGGAGACAACTGAGAGGGGGGGGGGTGAATCAGTTGTCAAATAAATTCAAACCAAAAACAACTTAACCAACTTAATGCTTAATACCGGTAAACCAGTTAAGTATGTCGGTAGACAGTGTTAATAGTTAATTTCTTTACCGGTAAAGATTAATGCATGAAACATAAACATAAAGTCATCCACAACACATAACACCAATATTTGTACGTGGAAACCCTATAAGGGGAAAAACCACGGTGGGAAACCTTACCTACAATCAGATGATACTACTGCAGATAGTAAGTGTACATAAATGGGGTCTGCACATGCAGAAAGGCCAACAGCCTAGAGCTCACTGCTCAATCACAAAAAGAGAGTCACACTGACTACAGTTGGATGGTTAAATCCAATAAGAATGTACTGCACAAAATAGCATCTTCATATGTTGGATTCAGTATCGGTGTAATGCTGATATGCTTTCACAAAAACCTAACTTCACCTTCAAATGATGTCTTCGTGTATAGCTCTGCTTAATCTCGCATATACCTTCTCTTAATTCTTTTTCGCATTCCACTTATGATCTTACAAATAAGATCTTACATTTATACCATACCCTAAGACCAATTTTAGTAGGTCGGCTCTACAAGATATTACAATAAAACATTTTACAAAGAATATAATATCCGATGCAATAACCGATTAAACATGTCGACTTAATGCATTTACAACAATAATAAATCATCTCCATAGCGTACTGATTTGGAAAGGATAAACCTGCCGGTGTAACCCTAGGTAACCCTGGACCTATTTGTCGGTAAAAGAAAATATGCAAATATGATTATACCAATGATTAATTCTTCAAAACAAAGTGTCCACACAATGTCTTCGACATTACCAAGTGTCTTCCATATTATTCCAAGTGCCGGTGAACATTATATGCTGCCGGTGAACCATATAGCAGTAACTGTGCAATAGTTACTTGCTTGCCGGTGAATGCTGCTGGATCCAAAGTGCTAGTGTTTTAGTAGGTGTTGACATCAATGACAAAACCATACCAAAATACCAACAATCTCCCCCTTTGGCATTGATGGCAACACAAGATGGAAAAACCATCGAAGTGCCAAAACAGAAATGCCAAAAACCAAAAACCAACAATCTCTCCAAAAAGATCATAACTAGAATACAGAGAGTAATAGTCTCTCTTAAACAACAATCTCTCCCCCTAGGAGCAACATTTGTTATCCAAAAAGATAATGTGTTTTTCCATAGATATCTCTCCCCCTTTGACATCAAATGCCAAAGTTATAATAATAAAACCAAGTTCATATACAAAATACCAATCAATTCAATATACCAACTACTCCCCCTGAGAAGTAGCTTCCTCATCAAAGACCGGAGTAAAAAATTTGTCTTTTAGTTCTGTCGGTTGATGACAATCATCAACTGTCTAAGTCTCTACCAGTGGTGGTATGACTCCAAGCTGATCTCTGAGATATTCAAAAGTCTCCTTAGGCAAAGGTTTTGTAAAAATGTTTGCAAGTTGTTCTTTAGTATTCACATAAACCAGTTTTATCTCCTTTTCTTCAACTTTTTCCCTTAGAAAATTCAGTTTGATAGAAACATGTTTTGTTTTAGAGTGTAATACCAGATTCTTAGGTATATCAATTGTTGTAGTGTTATCACAATATATAGTAATAGGTTCCTTGCATTTTACCTTTATGTCTTTCAACATTTTCTTAAGCCATAGTACCTATGTACAGTTGGTTGTTGCTACAACATATTCTGATTCTGCTGTTGATAAAGATTTACAACTTTGTTTCTTACTTAACCAAGAAACTAATCTCTTTCCAAGAAAGAATGCTCCGCCGGTGGTGCTTTTTCTATCATCCACATCTCCTGCCCAATTTGCATCTGTGTATGCACATAGATCAAAATTTTCATCTCTAGGATACCATAATCCAAGATTTGCAGTGCCTTGTAAGTACCGGAAAATCCTTTTTACTGTTGATTCATGATTTTCTCTAGGATTACTTTGAAATCTAGAGACAATACATACTGCATTCATAATATCAGGTCTGGTTTGTGTCAAATACAGTAAACCTCCTATCATAGATTTGTATCTAGTTGGATTAACAGGTGTAGATTCATCCCTTTGATATAATTTGTCATTTGTAGTCATAGGTGTGCTTACCGGTTTAGAGTTCTCCATCCCAAATTTCTTTAGTAACTCTTTCAAGTACTTGGATTGACTCAAAAATATACCTTTGTCAATCTGTGAAATATGCAATCCTAAAAAGAATTTTATTTCTCCAATCATAGACGTTTCAAATTCTTGCTGCATTTTAATAGAAAATTCTTTACATAATCCATCTTCTCCTCCAAAGATTATATCATCAACAAATACTTCTATAATCAAGATATCATCATTAGTTATTTTGTAATATAAATTGTTGTCTGCATTTCCTTTAGTAAAACCAATCTTTAAAAGATACTTATCCAATCTTGCATACCAAGCTCTTGGGGCTTGTTTCAATCCATACAAAGCTTTTCTTAACCTGCAAACCATATTATTGTCATCTGTCAAAGAAAATCCATCAGGTTGTTCAATATAGACTTCCTCTTCAAGATCTCCATTCAAAAATGCACATTTAATATCCATTTGATAAACTTTGTACTTCTTGTGAGCTGCAAAAGCCAATAATAATCTGACTGCCTCAATTCTAGCTACCGGTGCAAAGGTCTCATTGTAATCAACTCCTTCTTTCTGAGAATATCCCTTACACACTGGTCTTGCTTTATTTCTGACAACCTTACCATCTTCATTAAGTTTGTTTCTAAATACCCATTTGGTTCCAATTATATTTTTATCTTTAGGTCGGGGAACTAATGTCCAAGTATTATTTTTCTCAATTTGTTCTAATTCTTCTTCCATAGCTTTAATCCAAAATTTATCTTCGCATGCCTCATTAACAGATGATGGTTCAATTTGAGAAATAAGACATACCTCTTCATTTGCCAATCTTCCTCTTGTCATAACTCCTTTAAATTTGCTTCCAATTATCTGATCTTCAGAATGATTCAATTTTACATACCGGGGTGTCTTAGTTTGTTGTTGTTCTTCAATTACTGTGGAATCCTCTAATGGTACCGGCGTAACTGGATCTTCATTCTGTACTGGTTGATTTAGGGTAGGTTCATTTGTCACAATTTTTGTTGCCGGTTCAGAGTCTATATACCTTGAAGTTCCTCTGAATTGTTCATCAATCTTTACATTTGTACTCTCAACAATTTTCTGCAATCTCTTGTTAAAACATCTATATGCCTTGCTCTTAGATGAATAACCAAGAAATATTCCTTCATCACTTCTAGGATCAAATTTGCCAATATACTCATCTCTTCTGATATAACATTTACTTCCAAAAATTCTGAAATACTTAAGAGTAGGAGTATTACCAAACCATAGTTCATGAGGGGTCTTACCGGTTTCACCTTTGATGTGAACTTTGTTGAATGTATAGACCGTTGTGCTAACTACTTCTCTCCAATATACATGTGGTAGATTTGCTTCAGATAACATACTTCTTGCTACATCCAAGATAGTTCTATTTTTCCTTTTAACAACTCCATTCCGCTGTGGTGTCCGAGGTGCTGATAACTGTCTTCTGATTCCATTCACTTCACAGAATGTATTAAAGTCCTTAGATGTGAATTCTCCTCCTTGATCTGATCTTAAGCATTTGATTTTCTTACCGGTTTCATTTTCAACCATTGCTTTGAACAGTTTGAACTTTCCAAGTGCTTATGATTTTTCTCTGAGAAAAGTAACCCAACACAATCTAGAATAATCATCAATAATTAGCATGAAATATCTATCACCTTGTAAGCTTTTAGTTCTAGTTGGACCACATAAATTAGTGTGAATCAAATCAAGAGCATTATTGGATTTTCCTAGAATACTTTTGAAACTAGCTCTAACTTGTTTTCCAAATTGACATTCCTTACATATTGTATTATGAGGTTTCACAATTTTAGGTAGATCTCTAACTGCCTTAGAAGTACTGATCTTTACCATGCAATCAAAGTTTACATGACACAGTCTCTTATGCCATAACCAACTTTCATCTATATGTGCAATCAAGCATGCCTTTTCACTGTTATTCAAATGAAAGATATTACCTCTAGTCTAATTACCGGTTGCAATTTCTAAACCAGTTCTATTCATGATTTTGCATTTTCCATTTTTAAATTGTAACTGAAATCCTTTCTCAACTAATTGACCAACACTTAAAAGATTATGCTTTAATCCTTCAACATAGTAGACATTGCCAGTTTTATGCTTACCATCAAGAGATATTGTACCCTTACCTTTGATTGAACAGGCTTTGTCATCTCCAAATCTTACTAAACCTCCATTGTATTCTTGAAAGCTCAAGAATTTACCTTTGTCTCCTGTCATATGATGTGAGCATCCTGAGTCAATTATCCATTCATCCTTTACTTCAACTTTAGCTGCTAGGGCTTGTTCTACCGGTTGAGTAACAGGTGTCGGTTGATCTTCTGTTATAGCAACAAAAACCCATCCATTGTCTACTAGATCCTCATCAGAATCATCAGCTACACCTTCATCAACAATGTAACAAGATTTGTCTTTGTTCTTCTTAAATTTGTATCTCTAATATTCAGGATTAGGCTTGTATGTTCTTCTAGCTTCTTCTCTTAGTCTAGCATGTCTATCAGGGCATCTCGAAACCATATGACCAATCTTATTGCAGTTAAAACATTTAAAGGGTGCTTTACCTTCATACTTACTTCCAATAGGACCTTTAGGCATTTTCCTTGCAAATAGTGCTTCAAGTTCTTCAAGTTCTTCATTCTCCTTCCTAGTTTCTTCAAGTTCTCTTGCATAGAAGGCTTTCCAATCTGATTTGTCAAATGATGGAGCAGATGATGTTGATGCTTTAAAGGCCAAATCTGTCTTTATAGTAGCAACAGGACCAAATTCTTCAATTTCAAAAGTTGAAAGTTTTCCAATCAATGTATCCCTAGTTACTGATGTATTAGGCATTGTTCTCAACTCATTTATAGCAGTGACCTTCATTTTATATGTCGGTGGCAATCCTATTAAGATTTTAGAAACAATTTCATCCTCACTCAAGGTTCCTCCACAACATTTAATACCCAAAACAATTTCATTTACTCTTTCCATAAAAGTAGAAATCCTTTCATCTTCTTCCATTTTCAGATGTTCATACCTGACTCGAAAGCTTTCAAGTTTTGCAATCTTGATTGTGGAATCTCCTTCATTTAATGTTTCCAAATGATCCCAAATAGCTTTAGCAGTAGACCTATCTGATAATCCCATGATTTGTTGATCTAATAAAGCACTCAAAAGTGCTTCTCTTGCTTTGCAATCATTCTCCTCATCTTTAGCTAAGGTAGTTGGAGCATTCTGACCAGCTGCAGTAGCAATATAACCATTCTTTGTAACTTCCTAGATGTCTTTACCAATGCAATTCAAATGTGTCTCCATTCTGATCTTCCATATCCCATAGTTGGTTCCATCAAGTTTAGGACTATCCTTCCTGAAATAATTAGTATTCATTGGTATTCATTGGATCTCCTCAAGTTGTTAAACTTCTGCAAAAGAGGACTAGGCTATGATACCAATTGTTAGGTCCCAGAGACAACTGAGAGGGGGGGGGGGTGAATCAGTTGTCAAATAAATTCAAACCAAAAACAACTTAACCAACTTAATGCTTAATACCGGTAAACCAGTTAAGTATGTCGGTAGACAGTGTTAACAGTTAATTGCTATACCGGTAAAGATTAATGCATGAAACATAAACATAAAGTCATCCACAACACATAACACCAATATTTGTACGTGGAAACCCTATAAGGGGAAAAACCATAGTGGGAAACCTTACCCATAATCAGATGATACTACTGCAGATAATAAGTGTATACAAATGTCTTAATCAGATGAGGAGGAGAAAGTAGAATAAAGTGTCTCATTAACACTATATTTGCATGTAGTTGCATCTTTAGGCGCTGCAAATTTTCTTTATGCATAAGTTGTCGTTAAGTGGGATTGTGCAGTTGAATTAGTCAACTGTGCCCTTATTTTTCTCCACTCTTTTATATAAGGAGACCCTCATTTGTAAATATTTATCTTTTTTATGCTTAGCAAAACTCTACCGAATTTTTATCTCATTTAAGACTTTGTGCTTTTGATGTAAAAGTTGATTCAAGGAAATAAAGATAGCAATCCGCTAGTTTCCAAACTTTGTGTTGGGCTGAAGATTGTGATTGTGATTGGAATTATTCTTATGTCTAGTTCTTATAATCATTTCTTATGCACTTGAATCTTTTTTGGTAAAATTGTGAATGCTTATGAAAGAGCTTTATACTTATGTAGATAGACTTTGTGCTATCTACATATTTGGGAAATCTTTTGATAGTTAAGTGATTACGTAGGAAGCTTTATATTGCTACTAATTACTTGTAGTTTTTAAGGAATCATTGATCACATTTTGGAGACTTTGAGCTACAAGTCATGATTGAAATTGTAATTATGGTAGTTAGTGTAATTACATTCAAGTAAGACTTTGAGCTTATATGATTGTGAAGATATTGAAGAATCATTGTAATACGTTTGTTAGTTGTCAAGTTTAGTAGTTGTAATCAATACCAATAAGTGAAGGGAAAATACATGAATTCTGAAAAAAGAGAATTGCATGCCCCTAAGCTTACACCCAAATTTTTGTTTTGCATAAGTTGTTGTAATGCCCAAAATTCCAATAGGGAACCTCCCCCTGATGAGAGGAAATAATTTGTCTTATCATAGTTATGTGTGAAATACATATTTTGTCATTAGTACACTAGTGACAAAATATTCACCCAACAAATGCAATATAATGCTTTGGATTATTTCTTTCTAAAAGTTGTGACTATAGGATGTGACTTTAACAACCGATTGTCTCTTTGACTTGTATCCAAAAAATATATGCCTAGTGTGCTACTACCTTTTCTTATTCTTGGGGCTGCATTATTTGAACAATGAAGCGCCTCATAGGAAGTATTCAATCATGACCCTATACAATCTTTGATAATCATTGCCCATAGTCGCAAACAATGCCTTTGGACTATTCATTCATAAAGACTGTCATAGATATTATGACTTTAACTGTCATAATTTTGTGTTTGCTGCACTATTGTTGTATACGTTATGCGTTTAATACATTCATGATTAAATCACAAGACTATCAGTGAGCTCTTTAGAGCTCAATCTAAAAATAGAGACATTGATAATGCAACATTATGCTTTGGATTATTTCCCTCTAAAATTCGTGACTATAGGTTGTGACTTTAACAACTAATTGTCTCTTTGACTTGTATCCAAGGAATGTATGCCTAGTGTGCTACTTCCTTTTTTTATTCTTAGTGCCACATTATTTGAACAATGAAGCACCTCATAGGAATTCTTCAATCATGACCCTGTACAAACTTTGATACTCATTTCCCATAGTCTCAAATAATTCCTTTGGACTATTCATCCATAAAACTATAATCATTGCTCACCGATTTTATACTTTGACAACCATTTATGATATCCAACACTAAATGCAACCTCCAACAATCGTGGGTGTGTACTTAGAACCATTCAAATTATCCATTTTTCTATATTTAGCTTTTCTCTTCCGTGAGAGTTTGGATTGTCATAGTCCTTGCTAAACCTTCATGTTGATGTTGTTATGATTTAACTCGTAAATTACTGAGATACTTGTAGGGATGACCTTTGAAGGCTGTTACAACTTAAACTCTAACCCTTATATATTCTAGTTGTAACCTTATTATTTGTGTCTACTGTCTATGCACACCTCTATGGGCTACTCTAGGGTCAAGACCTTATAGAGAACAAGGGTTCTTTTATTCTAATTTTGTCTTGAAAATGAGCTCGTTATCTTGCTTTTGCAACAAACATTATTGTTCTTGAATGCTCACATAAGGTCACATCTTTGTCCCACTTCCAGTTTCTACTCATAATAACTGTTAGCCTTTACCTTCACTGTATTCATGCTCTGTCTCATTAGGAGTTGTATCTTTCATGTGTAGCATGAACTATCCTTATTGGGTTATAGTATACCTTTCTATATGCTTTTCTTATGATATTTGACATGGCTAGGGAAATGTAGACAAAATATCATGTGTATACCATCACAAATTTTCAAAATCTCTTAATATGAACCCAAAATCTTCCATTAATTTGATGGTTCAGAAGAAAATCTTAAATAATAAATAGCAAATGAATAATTTGTGCTAGAACCATAAAAGAAAGACCATCCTCTTGATATTATTCCAGATAGGCAGATGCAAGTAAAATCCTTCCCCATAGGGCCATGAGTTGTCCACGCCTCCTCAAACCTCTCCCTCTTCAAGTGCCAAAAAATATGTATATGTTGCCCACTTATGCAACATGCCCTATTTTTTTGTAGAGATCCAATACTTTTTTCTTGACCTGCAACGTCATTCATCATTCCTTATGTTTTGCTTGCAATGTGGGCAACTAATGAAACTTCCATTGTTGAATCTGGGTGATTACATGGAGATATTCACTTGTTCGATTCTTTTGTCACCATCAAAATCTTCTTCAAGATGCAATGAATAAAAAAAAAACTAGGGCTTTCTTCTACATGAAACACTAACTATGGAATTCAAACTTGACCCAAATATGATTAAAGAAGACTTGAGTTTTGTTTGACAAAATAAATTACATCCAAAATTTTAACTCAAAGATGACCATTATTAACAATCTGATTCAGTCCAAAAATTAAATTCATAAGGCATGAAATGCAAGGAACTCTATTTTGCCTATCTTGTGAAAATAACTTCTATATTACCAAGCTTTCTTCACGGAAGAAAACACCCAACCTAAAATGATCCCTACATATAATAAAATGAGCAATGATCCAAGTAAAAAAAATGACTAACAGTGAGACAAAGAACCAAGCAAGGGCGGGTCCACTAAGACTCTTAGGAAAAAGTTGACACAAGTAGACATCACTGTAAGAGACCTATTGCCAAGCTATATAGAACTCTCACACATGTTCTTTAGGGTACCCTTCGCCTTTGTATTTGTCAAACTTAGGCATTTCAAAACCAGGGGGATATGGAGCCACTGAGATGGAGGGGTCATAAGGACATGGACAAATTTCCTCAAAATTATATGATTTTTTGTGTTTTGTCCTTAAGGTTCTTAATAAGATCCTTCATGTCCCAAATTTCCCACATAAGGACGGGTGACTGATTATGAACATTAGGTATGTGTAGATCTGAGTTGGACCCAGGGATATGTGTAGACACAGTCGGTATACCACCACCAATATATTTATATGAGAAAATAGGGGTTTGAGATGTGACCAAGGGACGTGAACCAATAATGGTCATGATGGGTGGCAAGATAGCATTGACATAGTTGACAGAATTGTGAAGAGGTGTAGATGATCTAGGAGTTGAAAAATGAGAGGATTAGAAGTTCTATAAGGTGTAGAAGTTGCAGGTGGTGGATGAAGAATAGTATGAAGAAGGGGTTGGTCGGTGAGGTTACCTTTCATAGGAGTGTCAAGGACTGATTGGTCAAATTTGGGGGGGGGAATATGCCCCTTGTTTGATAAGATCTATCAAGAACCCGCTCAGATTAGTTTTAACAAGCTTTTCTAGTATTTCTTGGTTGTAAGGATCTTCCACAAAGGTTATCAACCATGGAGAGTGTTCGGGTTGGTCAACATAGTCTGTGTAAAAGTGGGCATTATGGCCAACATAAAGATCAGGGTTGGTCAACTTAGTAGCCATCTTTACTTTTTGGGTGCAAGTTAAGAACATGCATGGGTAAACCTCATAATAGAGATGATGACTTGGATGAATTTGATTATTGAAGTGATGAAATATCATGAGATGAAGATCAGGATAAAAGACACAACAAATTTTGATTGGATTTAAGATTGATTTGGATTTGATTGGACTAGATTTGATTGGATGGTCCTTGGATTAGGACACGATTGATTTGGATTAGGATAGTACCTTAATCATTGGACTAGAACTTAGGTGGGGTGTAGGGGTCAATGACATGGGCCACAAAGTGAGGTAACAACCGAGCTAGGATAACTCAAACCTTTGGATTAGGATTTGATTTGATCAAGCCTTCTACTTAGGATAAACTAAGTTCCTAAGCAATATTAGACAAGGGATTAGGGTTTAGATCAACCCAAATGATTAAAACTGATTAAAAAAAGTACTTGAGGTAGATTCTTCCTCAAGAAAAAGGCCAATTAGGGATTGACAAATTATAAAGGTCTAAATCAAATTTCACAAAGTGTTGACCTTGGATTGGGGGATTGATGTTTGATGATTGATTGATTGCGATTGAGAATTTATTGGATACGCTAAGTCCTCAAAGTTGAAATAAAAATTATGATGGATGAATGAATTGACAAGAAGAGGAGGGAAAGGTTACCCTAGATGGAAAATGACTTAATAGGTGATCTCTAGTTGGGGAAGGAAAGATGATGAAATACGTCCACTCCTATTAAGTGATTGGGATAATTTAAACCTTTAATTGAAAGCACGGGTTCTTACGGGTTCCTCATCAAACTCATTATTACTGTAACTATGTAAATAGTTGTGAAATCAACGTAAAAAGACATAGTGTTTTAGTAAGAGTTTTTGGTTCTTGTACAAGAAACTTCGTTGCTTAAGGATTTGTGTGTAGCTAGGATTCTTCTTCTTGACTCGACAATAAATGAACCTCTTGGGATGCTTAAGAGACTTAGGTTTATGATGAATGGTTGGGAATTGACTAGAAATTTAGTTCCAGTGGAGATGTCAAAACAAAGAGGAAGACGGTGAAGCGTAGATGGAGACGTCAATCCTTAAAAATGCAGACTGCAAAATAGAGGCAGAGATACCAAAACTCAAACACAAATGTTGAGACTCAAGTTTTGACAGTGTGATGTGAAATTTGGCAAATTTGGTCAAATGGTTGGTCAATTTGGAAATTTTGGACTTTGTCTGACTTGGAAAGAGATATTAAGCAATGAAAACATGTTGGCCAAGGTGACACTTTGAGAGAAGCATGAAAACAAGGGCCTAGATTAGCCCAATGTGACACAATTTACTAGTTTTCACAATAGAAGACACGCAAAAGGCATACAAACTGGGTGGGAAATTGGATTCTACTTGTTGAATCCCCACTTGGATTTCTCCATATACTTAAACTAAGAGGATAGATAGAGATCTGGTAGTGTTGGCTCCCCCACCATGACACTCACTTCTCAGAAATACCAAAATCTCATACCCCAAAGATCCAAAGATCTTATGAACCAGGGGACATCCATCTCTACTTCAAGTAGTATGATGTGGGGCATCTTGGGAGGTCTGACCTCTTACACCAACAAGCAAATAGGATTTGGGCCACTAAAACAAGGTGTCTAGTAATTTTTTAGGGATCTTTGTCCAACAACAAATCCATGAAACAAGCCACTTAAGGCTCTTATTGAGCTTATCGGTGCAAAGGAGGCCTCCACATAGCCAAATTCACTTAGCACTCTGGCTATTTGACTAGTGTATTTGTATAGCGGTATGAAAAACATTGCTCGAGACTCCACTCAAAGAAACGATATCTCTAATGTGCCTCAATGTTGAAACACTCCCTCGGGGTGATGAGGCTCCCATGAGGTGATTGTCTACTCAAAAGAAAAATTGGGTGTTGTTAGTCACATTTATCTTTCACCCAAGGTCCACGAAGGAGAAGGGAGATGATACTTGGTGTAACAGTGGGTCCACCCTATAAAGCATGCAAGTGCACAAGACATGAAAAATACATGCTCTTTTTAAGCACCAAAATCAAATATTTTCTAATCTAAGACAAGCATCTAAAGTAGTGAAAAAATCATGTTTCCTTCGACAAAAAATCCTACAACAATAGATAGTAGTCTCAATTCTCAGTCTTGTTCAAGACAAAAGTTATAAAGACAAGAAGAAATTAGTGAAAATCAGAAAACAAACACTTATAGTGGAGACACTAAAGTGCAGGCGCAGGCGTCGAAGCACCTACACAGATGTTGATTGAGGTCTTGCATAGAAAACCGTTCAAAAATATATATTTTTTGGAAAATCATAGAGTTAGCAAGAAAATACTAAGGTGAAGGTGTCAATCTATCAGCATAGACATCATTGCGTAGCCTGCATAAAACAGTTAGCTAGAAAATCTCAAAATAAGAAAAGATTCAATTAAAAACAAGAAAATATTATCTCTAGAGAAATAACAATTAACAAAAAAATGTATTTTTGTTGCTTTTTAACAATTTATGGATGTTTTTGGTCTTTTTCATAAATTTTCACTATAGACAAAAGTATTGAGAGGGAAACTAATTTAAATGGAGAAGTTGATTAAAGTCTATAAAGATGTCAAAACTAAGGCGAGGATGTTGGTCTATAGACGCAGACGTCGATCCATAGTTCTTGCGAAAAACAGAGTCAGTAGGAAAATTTGAAAAATCAGAGACATCGATTTAGACCCGCAGAGACGTTGAAGGATAGGAGGAGATGTCAATCCGAGACAGAGACGCCAATCCGAGACCTTCAAAATTCTTCTACAATTTTTTTCAAAAAGCGTTAGATTCAAGGGAATTGGAGTCCAATTAGGTGTGCCAAAAGAAAGAGGGGATAAACCAAGTTGATGATCAATTGCATAAATCAAATAAAAACATGAACATTCTTGTCTCCACACTTTTCAAGTACATGGGCAAGAGTTCCTCAAGTACATTGGGAAGAGAAAAAAAGGAAATATATAATTCCTTGGGGAAGAGGACAAAAGACTTAAAAATTCTAATATAATGGATGTGTGGGAAGAATTCTAAATGGAGAATGAAATTAAAAATTCCTTAGGAATAGGAGGCATGGGGAGATTCAAGGAATTTGAAATTCCTTAGAAGAGTCAAAGTTGGTGTGTTTGAGGTTTAGAAGGTGAGATGAGGAAGCCATTATTGGAAAGAGGTTGACTCATCCCTAATCAAAGTGATTAGGGATGTGAAAATGATTAATGGGATTGATTAGGTGGGTTAATGAGAGATTAAGAGTGCAAGTGGGGATGTTAGGAGGATGTGACATGAGGAGAGAGAATGAGTGGAGGAATATTAAAATTGGAGGAAATGAAGTGGAATTAATTAAGCTAGATGATAGGATTAGGAAGGGTGATATGTAGGAATCAGATAATTAGCTTAGTTAGTTGAAGCTGATTAACTTAAGGTTTAGAAGAAATAATGAAAATTTAAATAATTTTGAAGAATTATGAATAATTAATTTCGATAAATTAATTATAAGGCTATAGTGATAAAATTAATTAAATTTGATTTAATTAATTTTAAGAAGGGACCAACATAATTAAGTTAATTAATTATGAGAAAAGGCTTAAATTAATTAAATATTAATTTAATTAATTTTAGGTGTCTACACCTCCTACTCCTTTTATTCCTCCTATTTATGCCTCAGTCCCATATCCTACATCTTACAAATGAAACCACTTGGCATCTTCTATGTCTCAACCTAGTTAGGTCTATCTCATTCCTCCTCCTTTAATGGAATAAAATAAGTTTGTGTCCATTGATCCTCAACCTTCGCAAGTCTCAGCTAAAACTAAAAGGAATTATTTTGCAAGAGAACAACAACAAAGATGTCACCTCAAGGCTCATGAGCTTGCTTCCCAAACTATTTCCTCCCCAACGACACCAAATATTGACTTGATCCTATTTGTCCAACCTTCGCCTAACCCTAAGGAGGAAGTTCAACTTAAATCACCACGATTAAAAATGCTTGAGAAAAATAATGGTTCAAGTTCTTCTCGCATTATAGATCTTATTTTTTTAATCTAGATGATGATATGGATGATGATGTTGTTCAAGCCAACAATGCTAATTCTAATGATTTTGATAATATGTATGAGCTTATTGATGTTAATCATGATTAATCTTCACATTTTTCAAAAGCATTAACCCTAGATCCTAGTGACAAACAAAGTAACTAATCATTAGAGCATGGTCCTTGTTTGGAACTTGTAGTGTCTCTATCTGTTGTGCTTGAAGTGGCTCCTCTTGCATCTTTTCCACCATCCCTAAATGATGTTCAAAAAGGATGGGAGGTAAATAATTTGCTTGACTAGCTTCATTTGTGTCATAGATTCTCTTTTGTGTGTTTGTTGGTTCGTAATTTGCTTCCCCTGTAATGTGTTGCTTGATATGTTTTTGTGTTATGTCATGATCTCTTTGGATGACCCTTGTTAATCCCTTGGTGAAATGTAATAAAGAGGTTGAATCCATTGTGATATTCTTCTATTTGTATCTCCTTTCTTCTATATGTTGTGCCTTGTGTTGTCTACTTGAGGACGATGCAAAGTGTTGAGATCTCTTTTTGGTCTCTTCCATGTTCACTTAAAAAGACACTCGTTCTCTTCTTCCATCGTGTTTGTAGTTCCACTACCTTTGGGGGATGAGGTCAATTCAATACAAATATTCTTGATATATGTTATTTATCATAAGAGAATACTAACCCCAGAGTTAGTGGATCCCTTAAGTGCTATTTCATATATGTTTTGTGACCATTATCCTTTGATTTGTCTTTTCTTGGGGGCATCTCATTGTGGTAATGTGCTTGTAATTTGGATGAATGCCACCTTAAAGCAATTGCTCTCGATAAGGCATTTGTAATCACTATAACGTGGGGGTATACACTTAGCTCAATGTTATACTTTATGCACACAACATGACATGTTTTTGATACTCAAGTTACTTTGCAAATTGAGCCTTTTGCTTGGTAATTTGGTAGTTTTCTTTTTCATGACTCGTAGTAAGTGAATCTTACTAGGCTAATATAGTCATGTTCTTTCTCTTATCCTTTCTAATGTTTTCCCTTTTATCTCGATATTAGAGTAGTGAGATACTAAAGTCCTTAGGGGCCTAGTGTGTCTTGTCTCTTTGCTATCTTGGTGAATTTTTTTCAATGTGTCTTTGTACTTTACAATGAGTATGCTTAGTCTCATACTCTTGCTAAACTGGGGGCTAAATGTAGCATTGTAAATTGTACTAACTTACAATTTTCTCCTCACCTAGGCCTCACATTGGTGTCTTAGGTTCTAATGCCTAAATGTAGTGCTGGTTCTGCTTACACCACATCTCAAACTCACATTTCCATCACCTATCTATTTCCCCCATTTTGGAGTCCTAATTTTTAGAACCAAGGAGTGGTATGCCCTGGTCATAAATTAGGACCAAGGCGGCCCATGCTCTGGTCCTAAATTAGGACCAAGGTGTACCATGCTTTGTTCCTCCTAATCAGACCCTAAATTGAGGCCTCATAATGGTCATTTCACTTGAGTGAGAAATTTGATCTAGTGTCAGCCTGTTCCATATTTTTAATTTGTTTTTCGAGCAAATAAGTATAAAATGAGTTCTACCCCTCTCATTTAAAATCTTAACAAACCTAATTGAAATCAAGAGCTAAATTGCACTTTGGCAAATTCAAATGAGCAAGCAATCAATCATTCATCAAGCATTGGAGCAGAAGTGAAGCCAAGTTCAAGTAGTGAAGATGGCATCCATGATAAATGTTTTATGAAGACATTCTAAATGAAACCCTAAAACCTTTGTGTGAAGGTTTAACAAAAATTCATTAAAGTATATATTGTCATTTCATGCATTTCAGCCTTTCTCTCAAAAGGAGAGTATTTTATTGAGTCTTTCATTACATTTATCAATTCAATTTCATGGTTAATTCCAAAACCAGGTTTTGACCTAAGGCAAACCCCTATTCCCAACATCTTTCCCTCTCTTTTTGTGTGCAAGAAATAGGTGCGTGAGTTGTACTTAGGAACTTTGTCAGAGTTGACAATGACAAATAGGTTTAGCTTTCAATGATGAAAAATTCAGAGGACCAAAGCAGATCTATGCTACCTGGTCCTGAAAAATTAGGCAAAATTTCTGGGAACCGGTTTTGAACATCTTCTTTTGCTTAGATCTCAATTGGTAGCTTTGTGGGAAATTTGTAGCTTACTATTTCTATTAGTTTACTTCATTTATTCATGGTTTTGTCCTAATTTCACAATTAAATTCCAAATTCAACTAAGAAAGATGATAATAAATAACTAACCAGTTGAATCTGTAGACACCTAAAATTGTCATGTCTAATTAAATAAATATTTTATTTATTTAATTATCTAAGCTTAATTCTTCTATTAATTAAATAAATCTTTATTTATTTAATTAATTCATTTATCCTCTTCTAGCCTTATTCCTCATTTAAATAAATACATTTATTTATTTAAATTATCATTTTCCTAAATTAAATAAATATCTTATTTATTTAATTGATCCCACTTCTTCTATTAATTAACTAAATATTTATTTATTTAATTAATTCATTAGCCTTTTCTACCCATGACACATGTCATTCATCTCTTAATTCATACACTACCTACCCCTTTAATTATTTTATTATTTCTTTACCTACCCTCTAATCATAGCCGACCTCCTTTTACACCTCTCAATCTTATCCCTCCATTTCATATAGTGTCTTCTATATAAGGAGATGCTTCCTTCATTATCAAACCCTAATCAATCACCCTAATCAATCATCCTAATCATTCATGCTAATCATCTTTTATGCAATTGACTACACTATGATCCTACTTGCAACCACATTCCGTTCTTTGTTGAGCTCTTGTGCATATAAAATCTGAGAGCAAATATATCAAGCAAGATCAATGGAGATAGGAAGAATGGAGATCAAAACCCTATTGGACATGTGATGGTATAATCTTTGTGATTTCATGTGATTTGCATTGTCTTAGGTAATCTTCATATGTTATGGTGGATCTTTGTTGATTGTTAGGCTAGGGTTTTGCGGTTGAATTCATTTAGCCTTTCAATATTGTTATTATTGTTATCCATTTTCACCATATACATTTTGGCACGCCCCGTGGGACATGGATTTTTGTTAGATCTATGTTTTTTGCAGATTTTTCTAACCCTATATTGCTATTTTGTAAAACAATTAGGAGAATAAGCTTGTGATGCTAGGGTTTTGGACACAAAATCAAGATCTTGGAGAGATTCGATCATATCTCATAAAAGGCTTGGAAATTTTGCACCAAATTTTTTTGGGCAGGTCGGGAAAAGTATCAGAAAGATTCAGTAAAAATTTCAGATTTTTTGGATCGATTTTGCATTTTATATTAATTTTTTATGATTTTTCATAAAAAAAATTAATTTTGAGAGTAAATTAGCGAATTTTTTGGATTTTATTACATTTTTGGAAATCTCTCAGAATTATACACAGGATCTGTTCTTTGTGATTTTAAATTTGATGCAAAATCATTCCTCAAAAATCAGATCTTTGAAAATTAGGGTTTTGCATTATTTTACTCATATCTCACAAACTGCTTCGATTTGTTGCATAAATTTTTTTGTGCAGATTTGGAAGATCATCAAGATTCTCTAGTAAAAATTTCAGATTTTTTGGATCGATTTTGCATTTTATATGAATTTTTTATGATTTTTCATAAAAAATTAATTTTTGGAGCAAATTAGCAAATTTTTTGGATTTTCTTACATTTCTGGAAATCTCTTGAAATTTTACAGGTAGTTTTTTTTTATGATGAATCAGATCTTTGAATTGGTCAACAAAACGCATTGTTCAAGGCCCTTATTTCACAAAGTCTTTTGGATCTAAAATTTACCTAACTTGTGTGCTTGCAGGAAGGGGTGATCATTTGAAACAATCCAAACTACTAATAAATCTTTGTTGCAGGTCCTTGGCAATGGTTTTTGGATTTTTATTGTGTGCCTTATTTTCATAGACTAGCAAACACTTCAATTGGTGCACTAAAATTGAATCATTGTCTTTTGTGTCTTGAGCAATAGGCTCTTTTTGTTTAATCTTTAGAGGGCTTGTCTTCCCATGTGGTCATTAGGACTACTAGTGAGAAGAGAACAACCCAAGTGGTAGCGAGGAAAACCCACCTCTTTCGAACCATTATAAACAACTGTATTCATGGTGAAAACTATGGATAACATGTGCTGATTAGTTCATACCGACACTATGTCTCCCCATAAACCCGTTTGATCAAATTTATTTGATCATTTGTAGGGAGTAACCCCTACCGGCTGGGAGCCTTCTGTATTTACAGAGCTGAAAGTGCCACATGTATGGCCACACGAGCGGATGCCCTTACTAGCACCTTTTTGTTTTAGAAGCCCAAATCCTTCTAGTTGTTGGGGCAGGAGGTCGGACTTCTAGTAGCAGCCCACACACATACGGTTCTTAGTAGAGATATAAAGTTTGCCACGGGGAGTTTTCGTGGGGACTGATGCTTGGCTGACCCGAGAAGTGAGTGCCAAGGGTGGAGCCAGTGAGGTAAAGCATCTAAGTATCCGCTCTGAATAGCGTAGCCTCGGGGGTAAAACCTCATGTGGGATCAACAACTATTGTCTTGGCCAGCCATAAGAATTGTGCTTGACTTATTTTAAACATTCAAAACCAAACAGCAAAACATTGTGTCTTTTGTGTTTTCAAGTGTATGCAAAACATTTTTACATCAAACAACACACTTTTCTTGGAGAGTCTAAACACTTGCAAACATTGAGTCCTCATCAACATTGTGTCCTCTTGTCATGAAAAACAATCAAACATTCAGATTTGGTCACAACCAACAACTTCACAAATTGGAAAAATTTTACAGTCCATCAAACAAGAGCAATCAGTTTTGGAATTCTTGAGCTTCCTAGGTTATTTCTCCAGGTTTTCATCTAGCATTCAACTTGTCTTTAGGTCTCACAAAATCCATCATTGCTTTACACCTTACATTACATTCACATTTGTCTAAACTTGATTCAAAAGGTCACTTGCTTGTCCTCATCATACTTTGTCAACACACTACATACAACAACACTTTGCTAAGTGGTCCCTCATCAAGGTTTCTTACCTTTGGGTCTCATTTGGTTTTACTTAGAGTCAAGGTCAACTTACCTCATCAAGAGAAACTATCCTCTCTTTGGAAGTCACACCTACTCTACTACATACATACTTGGTCTTACACTTTGGACATTGCAAGTACACTTCAGACTCATTTACATTCCATTCAACTCTTGGTCTTCCATACTCTTTCCATTTTTCATCTAGTCTCTCACATCTTTGTCAATACCTAGTTCATGGTTGAAACCCATCTTCAAAAATCTAGGAGAGAAACTAAAGAGGCTCAAGAGTCCACAAACATGAGTTCTTATGAGTATGACAATGATATCTTTTTCAATTCTGATCATACTACATTACCTGACATGGATGTCCATAGAAACATTCCAAATGTTGAGAACATGGACACTATAAACAACAATGTTACACACAATGACAATGTGGACAACTTTTCAGTACATTCAGCAGATGTGGAAGAATCCATTATGAATCCCCATTTCAATCGATTGGTTGAGGAAATAATGAGGAGGGATAGACAATACTTCTTACAAATGATGGCACAAAGTGGAGCCAAGATACCTCATGATTTTGACATGTCTCAAATAATGGAACATAGACCTTTGCAACAACCTCACTCCAATATGGATCAAAGGAGACCTAATAGTGGAGGAAATAGAGGACCACATATGGTACCTGAATCACCATCAGCTTTGCTTCAAAAACCAGAGGTCCCACATACATATGGTCAAGCATATGATACTCACTTTCGTAGACCATTATGGAAGTCTTATGCAGACAGATATGCTCAATCACATACCATTGCTAAGGAACAACCACCAAAGCAATTGGATATTCAAAGGCATGCTCAAAATTTGGACACAAGGAAACCTCATGTCAAATTTGGGGGCAACACAATAGAACATGACATTCCTGTAGAATATGGTATACATGCACAAAATAGATATGGTGTTCCTCAACATGAATCTATACCAAGTGGTCCACATACATAGCATTACTACAGACCTCCTCCATATGAACATGTGTATGATCAATATCATCCATATATGCAACATGCTCCTCCTCCAATTGGTGCCTCAAGCATGGGGTATGGTCCAAGAAGTCGATCTCCACCTAAGAGCAGTTTGGAACAACAAATCAGGGACATACAAAAGAAAATGGATGACATAAATACACCGAAGCCAACATACACAATGAGAGACATATGTCCTTATCCATTTGACAAGAGCATTCCAATGCCTCCTTTTCCTACACACTTTGTGACACCTAAATTTGATAAGTATAGAGGAAAAGGGGATCCTAAGGCACACATAAGACAGTTTTTCACAGCTTGCATTGAAGTAGCTTTAGAAGAGACATATTTGATGAGATTATTCCCACAAAGCTTAGGAGATCAAGCTATGGAATGGTTCTCTCAACTTCCACCTTGAATTAAGTCATGGGTGACTTAGCAGAGGCATTTATTCAACATTTCTCCTACAACATAGAGACAGACATATCAGTCACTACTTTGTGCAATACTAAGCAAAAAGAGGGAGAATCTTTTGCATCATTTTTACAAAGATGGAGAAATCTAGCCAGCAGATGCTCTTGTGAAATTCCACAAAAACAAATGGTAGAAATGTTCACACAAAATGTTAATAAAGACATTGGCTATGATCTAAGGAAAGCTTGTTTGTCCACCTTCAAGGATGTCATTGAAAAAGGCTTAGCAACAGAAAAGGTCCTAATTGAACAAGGAGTCATTAAAATATTCAAGGAAAACAAAGATGACTTTAAAGGAAAAGACAAGCCAAGATTTTGGAATAAAAACAAGAACACAGTCAATGATGGTGTTGTTGATGCCAACACAGTGCGACCCAAATTCATTTTTTCTGGATCAAGTTCTACAAACAATCAAGTGAATACTCAAACAACTTCTAGATCACGAAGGAAGTATACCCCGTTGGGAGAACCACTTGAGTCAGTTTTCAAGAAGTTAGTGGCAAACAAGGTGATCACAATTCCAGATTTCCCGCCATATGAACCAAAGGTCAAACCAAATTGGTGGAATGATGATGAGTATTGTGAATTTCATAAGAGCAAGGGTCATAAGATAGGAAATTGTCATCGACTGAAGAACATCATACAAGATCTCATTGATAGAGGTGACATTGAGATTGAGGGACATTCGTCTAATCAAGAACATGAGATGTTTAAGGAACCATTCCCAAAACATGACAAGGGAAAAGCTAAAGCCACAGATGACCAAACCAACTATACCAGAGCATCCTATAACTATGATTCAACTATATATCACATATCGATGGACAATTACATCTCTACTATTATCATCAAGGACAAAGCGTCCGAGAATTCTACTCAGAGACCCAGGATTGTCCTAAAAGGTATTGGATCTTCTTCCGAACCTACCTCTGAATGTCATGTTACAACTCGCCGAAGTAAATTCACTTTGCAAGGTGCTTCAACTAAAAACACTGCTTCTTCATCAACCAAACCTGAGTATGACTGTAGCGTCCTAAAATTGTGACACTTGCAATTTCGACTGCATTTCGGTCTTCACGATGGCGACGCAACATGCAACCTGAATGGAGACCCTGAAACTTGCTCACGACACTGAAAACTGCATTTTTCAAGCACCCTGGCCTGAACCTCCTTGCACCCTGCTGTCCCGGGAGGTGGGACCAGAGCGCCCAGCGCCCTGGTCCTTCAGGACCAGGGCGCCCAGCGCCCTGGTCCCTGGGTCCTATTTTGGGCCCGGTCTCCTAAGGGGCTCGGGTCTTTTTGTTTGCAATTTGGAAATTAACTTTCCTGGTCGGCCTAAGGTCGGGAAAATCAGTCTATCAGCCCTAAATGACAAGTATATAAACTACATTTTTCTCTCTCATTTGGCATGAGGAGGATATGTGGAAAAAGGCGTGGAAACTATACTCAAGCATTCAAGCATTCAAGCATTCCTTCTAAGTCTCCATTCAAGGCTAAGTGTTGCATTCAAGACAAGGATTCAACCATTGAAGAGGAGATCACATATTACATGCTACATACAACATACAACATACAACATCTAAACCTTCGCACATAAGGATACAAACATCCTTAGAACAAGGTATTAGTACTTGTTTTACATACATTCACATTTACAGCTCTTGCTCATTTCTTGGTTAATTCCAAAACCGGGGTTTGACCTAAAGGCAAACCCCTAATCCCTAACCCCCCAATCGTTTTCGCTTTTCTGTGTGTAGGTTGCAGGTACGTGGCTGAAATTGAAGATCTGAAATCCTTGTGCAGAGACGAACAGATCCCCCTTCGTTTCACAGATTTTTCGGAGGACCGTGGCGTCGGGCGCCATCGTCCCGACAACTTTTGCTCAAATTTGCAGGACAGTGCCGTATCGACATTTTACTGCTAATTCCAGGTCCGCAGCTTCATCCTATATCCCTATCTCAGTTTATAAGCGAATCTTTATCACTTTCTATGCATGCTTAGCTTAATTCTTCTATCAACATTCTTTACAAAAGAGGGTAGCCTTGTTGTCTTAACCCTTGAAACACATTTAGCATCCAATCTTGCATTGCGTGGGATTGGATCTAGTGGGTTTCAACCCCTCTTTTGAATGTAAAGTCTCTCCCCTAAGTGAAAACCATCGAATCCTAGCGAACCTCCCTTCTCTCTCCTCGGAGTTGGAAGAGGGGAGAACAACTAGGGTTCGATCGCGATTTTCCGCTTTACATTTTGGTGAACCCGACGTGAACATCTTTTCTGATTTTTCATGCTTAGATCTGAAAAAATTGATTACATTTCCATGTTTGATCTTTTGCAAAATTTTAGAGGTGATTGCATAAAAACCCTAAATTTTCTTTTTAGTAATTGAACTTGCGAAATGTCTAAATGTTAATGCTTGTTTCAGATCTGCCCTTCTATTACAAATTTGCAATTCATATTTGTGCTTTGATTTTGAAAATTAAGTGGTTAAGTGTCAAAACCCTAATTTTTGAAACTCTCTTGATTCAACCTTTGTCCGACAATTTCACTGATCAAAACATCTCCAAATCAGCTGTAACTTTGGATTCCGCAATAAAATCACAATATCTTTCATCCCTGAAAATTTGGAAAAAAGTTGCGAGGACCGTGGCGCCGAGCGCCATCGTCCCCGACATTTTTTCCGAAATTTCGGGAGCAAGATCTTACTGTGTTTTTCTGCTAAAATTCAGAATTTTGGCTGATTTTATCAATTATAACACCTTTAAAATTACAGTCAAAGTTGGTCTTGTGATTAAGGTTTTTAAACATTCAAAAATCATTGAAACTGAAATTTTGTGTCAAAATTGTGTTCTTACTATCCTAAATCTGAAAAGTGTGTTAACATTCATTCGAAATTTCAGTGCTTTATTCAAATTCTTGCATTTTGTGACTTTTGAAATTAAGTGCTTAATTACAACAACTTTGATTTCCGCTTTCAAAATTGAATTTTGCGTGAAATTGAGTCAATTTTCAAATTTCAAAATTTGCATTGCTCTTGACATTCCCTCTAAAAATCATAAAATTCAAAATTTCAGTTTCCCTCTCTTTTTCAAAATTCAAATTTTGCATTTTCCGACAATCTTGGTAGGGTTCAATTTCGAGATTGCAACTTTAATTTGGCCTATCTACAGATTGTAAAATCACTCAATTTTTTCAGATTAGCTCTAAAATCATCATACCTTTCATCCCTGCAAATTTCGAAAAAAGTTGCAAGGACCGTGTTGCACTCCGGGCGCCACGGTCCCGGACATTTTTTCCGAAATTTCGGGAGACTGTCGTGATTGCATTTAACAGCTTAAATCCAGAAGATTGGCTGATTTTACTGAAAATTGCTACCTCTAAATTCAAAATCTTCTCTCTCTTTCTAGTGCATGAGTTTTACAACAATAAGCCCTACTTACACTATTCCCGTTAGACGAAGCCGTAGAATTAAGTCTTTCCGAAGTTTAACTACTGAGGAGATGGAACCTAATTTGAATAGCCTTTTTAACGAGGACATGGGTAATTCCTCTAATCCTCCTAATGATGAAGAAGCTCTCCATGAGGTTTCCGTAGAACAACTTTCGAAATTGGATAACCAATTTGACGATTTTCGACAATGGATGTCTCAAGAATACCCTGATAGTCAAGCTCTTCCTTTAATTGAGGGTCTAAAACATATGCTTCAAAGTGATAAGAATGGAATTGATATTTTGCGTGGTATTGCACACATCGTGGATTCGAATGTGATGCCTATGAAGAGTTGTGCTGATAATTTGGGTTATACACAACCTCCTACTCAAGTCAATCATTCTATCACTTTGATGACTCCTATTGCTAGCATACCTACCATTACATCAAACATAATGGCTACTTCTACACAAGACATTCCTCCTATGATCACCAGTCATGGGGGTAACCCTTCTTCTTCAATTAACCCTCTTCCTTCATTTAATCCGACTTCTTCATTCATTCCTCCAATGAGTGTTCCTATTACATCTCCACAAATGAACATGACGCAAGGGGGCAATTCATTTAACCATTCCATCCCTCCTTGTAGTGTTCCTCTTGCCCAATCATCTCCTATGACTAATTATCATAGAGTCCCACCACCTTACTCTTTACCCTCTTTCAATAACATAACACCTCCATCTCAATCTAACACATCCAATATGAATTCTTCGACTGAAGCGACCATTAACAATCTTGCACAAACTGTCTCTTCTTTACAACAACAAATTGCCTCTATGAATCAATCTAAGTTTAGTGTGCCCACATTTGACGTTGCGAGCCCACTTTCTCTTGACATTGTTCAAGCTATCCCTCCTAAACATGTTGAAATCCCGCATTTGGAACTTTATAATGGTAAAGGAGATCCTCTAACACATGTTAAGACTTTTCAAACAATATGTACTGATTTTGCTTATGACCAAAGGTTGCTTGCAAAACTGTTCACTAGAACATTAAGAGACAAAGCCCTACAATGGTATTGCTCGTTGCCTTCCTATTCTATTACTTCTTTCGAACAACTTGCAAATGCTTTCATTCAACAATTTCAAAACAATATAAGTCCTAAGGTTACTTTGATTGATTTAATGCATTGTAAACAAGGTGTTAAAGAAAAAGTGACTGATTTCATTGGTAGATATAAGCATTTGTATGCTCAAATTTCTTTTCCAGTGCCTGACAATGATATTCAAAGAATCTTTATTTCTAATTTACAAAAAGATATTCGAGACAAACTTCTATTTTCTGAGTTTACTTCTTTCCAACAGTTGTGTGCCACTCTTCACAATTATCAACTGACTGTGAGTCAAATGGAACAATCACATCCTATGGCTCCGAGTGATAAGGGTGATAGCAGTCAACAACCATTTGGGAAGTTTAAACCGAACAGAGACTCCATCAAATTCAATGAAAACATCATCAACAACAATGTGAATGCAGCATCAGGTGTGCCTCCTATTTCTAAATTTTTCAAGAAAGAAAGAAAGTATACTCCTTTGAATGAATCATTGCATAGTATTATGAATAAGTTATTGGAACAAAATGTGCTTACTCTTCCTCCTATAAGGCAAATTGATCCTACAAAGATTACTTCACCTTATTTTGATAACAAATCTTTCTGTCAATTTCACCGTCAGCCTGGGCATGATACTGAAAAATGTTTTTCTTTAAAGGGTAAAATTCAAGATTTGATTGATAACAATACTATCTCTGTTTCTGGAGTGAATGATAAAGGCAACACATCTGTAGCTCCTCCTAACCAAAATCTTCAGATTTTCACCGATCCATTGCCTTCTCATACCTCTAATGCAATTGAGGCTAATGATTCCTCTCTCTCATCTGATGGTCTTGTGTCTATGACTCCGAATGTGATTAACTTTGTAGAGCAGCAAGAAATCCCTAAAGAACCTTCCATCACATTTGATTCTAGTGAAACCATTAGGGCACCTGATGGTCCTTTATATATAGTTGCAAAAGTTAAGAATACACCTTGCCGTGGAGTGCTTATTGATCCTTCGTGCATGATTAATGTTATTACTGAAGAATTTCTCTTTATTTTGCAATTGAATCAAGTGATCTATGACAAAACAGATGTGATTGTGAAACTATTTGATGCATTTTCTTCTCCTGCAATTGGTTCTATTACATTACCTATTGAAGTTCATAACAAATCCCTTGATGTGAACTTTGCTATTATTCCATCTTCCGAACAATTTCGTGTGAAGCTTGGCTATCCTTGGCTATCTTCCATGAAATCTATTGCTTCTCCTATTCATAAGTGTTTGAAATTTCCCCATAATGGTGAAGTTGTTACTGTCAATCATAGTCTCTTTAAACCAGCTGAAAGAACTTCTAGCGTTCCTATTGATTACTTTTGGCCTAAACAATTCCAATCTCTTCCTCCGCGAAGTGATCATCTTTACAAATCTTATCAAAAGTGGAAAACAGATATGATCTTATCTCTAAGTGAACCTAGAACACCTAAACTTGACATTCCTATCATTCTTGAGAAGGAAGTTCTTCCTTTGAAAGATAAAACTAATGTCTTTCCTCAACAAGATTCCCAACCCATCCCTATGGATGTGACTATGTCTATGCCTAATAAACTTCCTAAGAGTAGACCTATACCTCCTCGTCATGATGGACTTGGTCTTCTCCCTAAACCAAATATTCTTCCCTTATATGGAGCAGTTCCTCCTCCTTCTTTTTATAGAGAGAAGAGACCTTCCTCTTCTCCTATTATTCAACCTAAGAGACCACAACCTAAACACCCAAGTGCTAAGGACGAGAACATTCCTCCTCCTCAATCTTCTCCACTTCCTACTAAGACTAGACGAAATCGTTCTGCACGTGAACGCCGGCGAAAGCGTCGTCTTAGAGCTCAAACTTTGCAATCTCCAAAAACACCTTCAACAAGCATTATTCCATTTTCTCCTCAGCCGAACATTGAGCCTAAATCTCCTAAACATAAGATGCATGATGGTCTTGATCCGGTGCGAGTTAAAGATCCTATTTTTATAAATCTTGATGATGATATGGATGAAAATGTTATTCATGATGAAAATGTTACTCCTCTTGCTTCTGATAGTGAATATGAACTTGTTGATGTTGATAACCATTTATCTAATGAATTTTCTAAAGCACTTATCCTAGCTCCTAGACAAGAACAATGTGGCTCGGAACATGAACATAGCCCTTGTTTGGATCTTGTGATAGCTCCATCTGCTGTGTTGAATGTTCCTCCTCTAGCGTGTTCCCTGCCTTCCCGAAACATTGATCAGCAAGATCGGGGGGGTAGATGACGTGCTAGACTAGTTACATTAGCATAGCAGATTCTCTCCCCCTCTCTTTTGTCACTTCTTCTATGTGTATTCTCATTCTTCTATTTGTTGTCCTTAGTGTTGTCTACTAGAGGACGATGCAAAGCATTGAGATCTCTCGATCTCTCTCATGTTGACTCAAAAGACACATGTGTTCCCTTCTTCTAGGTGACCTTCCTTGATTGGGGAATGAAGAACAATTATGCATACATACATATGATATATATACATGACTTATCATACAACATACTGACCCCGAGGAAAGTGAAGTCACCTCGTGCTTTATGTTTTGTGTCTATTATCCTTGGGTTTATCTCACACTTGGGGGCTAAATCCTTGCGATAACGTGCTCCTTTCTCATTTCTTATGTGTATCACTACGTTAAAACAATCACCCCCGGTGAGGCGTGTGCGATCGCTTTAACGTAGGGGGGCATACATCCCGTTCATATCTTTTCAAGATACTTGAAAATTTCTTGGTAAATTTAGCCTTGCCTTGAAAATTTTTGATATCTTTCTTGCATGACTCATAGTGAGGGAACCTTACTACTGACAGTCATGGTTCTCCCTCGTGATTTTCCCTTTTACTTTGTCAATCGAAGTCGTAAGATCCTTAGTCCACTGGGGGCTTGGTGTATCTTGCCTCCTTGACATGGTGAAAGTCTTTCAATGTTGTTTCCTCGTACTTTACCGGAAGTATGAGCATACATACTCCCGCTAAAGTGGGGGCTAAATGTAGCGTCCTAAAATTGCGACACTTGCAATTTCGACTGCATTTCGGTCTTCACGATGGCGATGCAACACGCAACCTGAATGGAGACCCTGAAACTTGCTCACGACACTGAAAACTGCATTTTTCAAGCACCCTGGCCTGAACCTCCTTGCACCCTGTTGTCCCGGGAGGTGGGACCAGAGCGCCCAGCGCCCTGGTCCTTCAGGACCAGGGCGCCCAGCGCCCTAGTCCCTGGGTCCTATTTTGGGCCCGGTCTCCTAAGGGGCTCGGGTCTTTTTGTTTGCAATTTGGAAATTAACTTTCCTGGTCGGCCTAAGGTCGGGAAAATCAGTCTATCAGCCCTAAATGACAAGTATATAAACTACATTTTTCTCTCTCATTTGGCATGAGGAGGATATGTGGAAAAAGGCGTGGAAACTATACTCAAGCATTCAAGCATTCAAGCATTCCTTCTAAGTCTCCATTCAAGGCTAAGTGTTGCATTCAAGACAAGGATTCAACCATTGAAGAGGAGATCACATATTACATGCTACATACAACATACAACATACAACATCTAAACCTTCGCACATAAGGATACAAACATCCTTAGAACAAGGTATTAGTACTTGTTTTACATACATTCACATTTACAGCTCTTGCTCATTTCTTGGTTAATTCCAAAACCGGGGTTTGACCTAAAGGCAAACCCCTAATCCCTAACCCCCCAATCGTCTTCGCTTTTCTGTGTGTAGGTTGCAGGTACGCAGCTGAAATTGAAGATTTGGAATCCTTGTGCACAGACGAACAGATCCCCCTTCGTTTCGCGGATTTTTCGGAGGACCGTGGTGCCGGGCGCCATCGTCCCGACAACTTTTGCTCAAATTTGCAGGACAGCGCCGTATCGACATTTTACTGCTAATTCCAGGTCCGCAGCTTCATCCTATATCCCTATCTCAGTTTATAAGCGAATCTTTATCACTTTCTATGCATGCTTAGCTTAATTCTTCTATCAACATTCTTTACAAAAGAGGGTAGCCTTGCTGTCTTAACCCTTGAAACACATTTAGCATCCAATCTTGCATTGCGTGGGATTGGATCTAGTGGGTTTCAACCCCTCTTTTGAATGTAAAGTCTCTCCCCTAAGTGAAAACCATCGAATCCTAGCGAACCTCCCTTCTCTCTCCTCGGAGTTGGAAGAGGGGAGAACAACTAGGGTTCGATCGTGATTTTCCGCTTTACAATGACCTTGTAGAACAGTTAGGGAAGACACCCGCTCTCATCTCCATCCTTGAGCTCTTACGCATATCCCCCGCACATAAAGCCATTCTTGACAAAATCTTGAGAGACACCATTGTTCCTACTGATCTGAACGTGGACCAGTTTCAAGCCATGGTGGGATACCTTTCCATTCCACACTCCCTTACATTCACAGAAGTCGATGACGCCTCCGTAAGACAACCACATAATGCACCTTTACACATTGAAGCCTTCATACACAAACATCGAATCAAACGAGTCCTGATAGATGGAGGAGCAGGTCTAAACATTTGTACATTGAGCACTATTAAACAATTGGGATATTCCGACAAAGCTGTGAATTCTACAAACAAAATCACCATCAAAGCATATGATGATGAAGAGCGTTCATCCAAGGGTACAGTCATTTTACCTCTCAGAGTTGGGCCAGTTACAAAGGATGTGGTTTTTCAGGTCCTTGATCTAGATCTCACATACAACATACTTTTGGGACGTCCTTGGATTCATGAGATGAGCGCAGTACCATCTACATATCATCGATGTATCAAGTTTCCACACAATGGAGTTGAAGTGACCGTCAAAGCGGATCCAAATCCATTCATATATTGCAACAATCTACGACCTCGATCAGAAATAACAATCCCAGTCAATCAAGAAGCTATTCCTTCATCAGCATATGTGGATCCAAAATCCTTGAAAGCTTCTACATCAAAACAGGCAGAGCTCAAAGAAAAATTCAAGGTTAAAGACCTGGGATGTGGTGAGTATATCTTTCATGTTGAGCAACTCCCACTATCTCCTAAGGTATTCAATCAACAAGAACAATCTACAAACAATTTTCAATGCCAAGGAATTGGGTGTGAACCACCTAGTGTTGTGGCTACTAAGTCCGAATGCAAATCTCCTCTAGTGGTGCAAGAAGCTCTTGATATCAATAGTCCTAAGACTGGTTCCAATGAAGAATCTATTGAGCGTATCGCAACCCCTCTTGAGAACCCACATAGCTTTACCATTTCATCCACTCATTCCATTTCCACTCCACTTCCAGACTTGGATCAACAAGAATCACAAAAGCCCTTCCTAATTGGGGATCAAAAACCAAGCTATGAACAAAAAAATTTAAGTGTCAAAAATAAAGAAAAATCCCTCAATCCAAATCAAAATCAAAAGCTATTGGACTCTGCAAAAATCAAAGTCAAGGATAAAAATCCTATGAAGCAAGAAGACAAAGAGTTGATCTCCCCTAATACCAAAATAACTGGGGGCAAAAGTTCTACAATTTTAAGTCATAAAGCATACTTGTTGATCCTAAGTCTCCATCATGTCATCATACTTTCACTTCTTTTCACAATCATAAGCCTTCACCACTCATCCACTTGTTCCACACATCCATTCCCTTATGGCGATACATCATGGAGCTTTAAGGGAACTTCCTTGAGGGACTTTGTTGTTAGGGATGCCCAAACTTCTTTAGGTGACACGCATACGGGCCTGTGTAGTCCACACACTAGTAATTCTATCTCAGTTCCTTTATCAAGGAAGACAGTCACTCGAGATACACATCATTCAGTCAAGGAACATCACAGTTACAATCACAAAGTCAAGCCTCGCACATTTGAGGTAGGTGACTTAGTTCTCAGAGAAAACCCTAAAAATCAACAAGACAGCGAGAAGAAGGGCAAGTTCGAACCAAATTGGCTTGGTCCCTACATTATTACAGCAGCATTTGGATCTGGTGCATATCAGCTCTCAACTACAGAAGGTGAACCTTTGGAGGATCCTATCAACAGCATGCACCTTCACAGGTTCTACACAGCTCTTCAGAGTATCCTAATTCAAAAAAAAAAATTATATACAAAAAAATAAAAAATACAAAAAAAAAATTTATAAAACAAAAAAATCGTTACTTGGTGAAAACCTGGCAAACAGGCGCCTTGTGACACAAAAAACATTGAAAAATCGAAAAAAGTAAAGAGAAATAATTTCGTCCAACGATGAAAACCACTTCGGTGGTGCCCTGGGCAAGTACCATGGTGAAAACTGGGTCACCAGTGCCATGCGTAGAGACATTGCTCCTCCCTCCTTCAGGATTCACTTTCATCCTTTCACTTTGCACACACTCACAACCTATTCGTTCATAATAAACTTACCCATTCCCATCATGGCTTGTTATTGATCTACCCAAGATTGGTTAGCCATTCATAATAAACATTCCTTTTCATCCCTTTCCATCCATAATAAATCAGATCCTATCTGTGGCTAAGGCAAATCCTATGTCTAGTGATGGGTGTGGAACTGAGAACATCACATGTTTCGAGGAGTATAGTTTCTTCCAGCTTCCTTCAGTCTGTCCATGCACAATCCTCAATAAAGCAACATTTGCATCATAGATCCGCAATAAAGTTTCATCTTCTCTGCAATAAAGTATCAGTTTCATGGATTCAGTCAGTTTCAGATGAGACACAATAGCAACAAATCAAATCTTTCAATAGACTCAGACGACATTATGGTTCAGTGCTATCTATCCTTTTTGTGAAAGTAAACATTGTGACCACAATCAAATAAGACTTATACAAGTGACAAGAGACACTAAACTTGAGGACTACAGTGGATGTTGGTGTCGAGTCTTGGTTTTCTTTTGATTTCATCTTTTTTGGTGACATGTCTTTTAGCTTTTCCGGGATGTCTTTGACTAGAGATTCTATCTCCAGGATGTCTTTGACTAGAAAGGCGAGGATGGGGTATCGTCACCTATTTGTATTTGTTGTCTGTGGATTGTCTCTTAGTAATGCTATGACTTGTCCAAGGATATGAGGACACTGTGAGTCTAGTGTGAACTGGGGCATTCCTTGTTTGTGAGTATCTTATCTCCATGCAAACGGGTACAATGACTTTCTGGGTCGAACATATGCCTCGATTGTCATAACCTATTTTGCCATAATAAATCTCAATGATGATAACGCACAAGAAGCTCTTTCACTTTCATATCTTCTGTCTTTCATCCCCCCTTTCTTGATTGACTTCCATCATCCTTCTCGAGTCTGCGTAGCTTGCTATCACATGACTGAGTATAATGACACACCAAAAACATTTGCATTTCATGTAGTTGCACCTACATTACCACATATAAGCATTTCATACATACATATAGATATCACAACTGCATCACATCCTACACACAACACCTGTTAGCACAATTTACATTTGCATTATCATATTCATCTGCATTACTTACATTCACATTTGCATCATGCATACACATATAAAACATAAACGAACAAAAAAAAAAATTGCATTGCATCATATACATATTTGCATCCATATCATAAGCATCACATAAGAACATCTCATCACATAGGTACAAATGCATATAGTTGCCGCAAAGATGAATCATCTCATATATATATATAAAGTGTCATGATACAATGAGGTCAAAATCATATGGCTACAATCACCCGCAGGTGTCTACATCATTATACAAAATGGTACAAAACTGATACAGAGGAACTCACTGATCACTCCTGCCAACACTATTGGTAGTGCTAATCCTATCCATGTCATGGTATCCCATGCCATGTATCCCACCCTCATCTCCAGTCTCGGATCCTAGAACACTCGTCTCAAGGCATCCCTATCTCCATCTCGATTGTACGGAATCAACTCCCCATCAATCGGTATCCACATAATCCTATATACATCCTCCAGGGTGACTGTCATCTTACCCATCAGCAAATGAAATGTACATGTCTCGGAGTGCCATCTCTCCGCCAGCGCAGTCAACAAACCCATGTTTTTCCGAAACTCAGGCACAGACAGCACATGTCTCAAACCCATCTCCTCAATGGCAGCTCTGTCCTCGAGTGACAACTCAGGTCGCAACCTCTGCGTCGACGGGAATCTCTCCCGTGACTCTAGCATCAACAAATACTCCTACAGTCAAACAACTCAATCATGTCAGTTATAGTGGCATTCACTATTTATCACAAAATGCTACTTGTTATCTAAATGCATATGGTTATCTACCCTAGTGACACTCACTGTTCATCACAAAGTGTTGCTATTTATCCTAGTGGTACTCACTGTTCAACACAAAGTACTACGTGTGTGACACTCCCTGTTCATCACAAAGTGTTACTCACATTTGCACTCCCTGTTCATCACAAAGTGCTGCTCATATTTCAGTACTCCTTGTTCATCACAAAGTACTCTATCTTGGTACTCACTGTTCATCACAAAGTGCCTTGATCTATCCTAGTCTTCCTAGAGGACCTACTTGAGTGTATCCCCTCAGTAGCTTATCCAATCGACAGCATATGTTCATCACAAAACTGCCGATTTGACCTAGAAGATGCAAATTCATACTTTTCAAACGCAAACGCGCTTACATGACATAAACGCGCTCAAAGACTGCATAGACGCGCCTGAAAAACACAGACGCGCCTTCTTGACACAGACGTGCCTATGCTCTGCACAGACACGCCTGGGAGACACAGACGTGCCTTCTTGGCACAAACGTGCCTGTCCATCACAGACGTGGCCACAATTGACGCAGACGCGGGTCCAGACATAGATGCACCTGGCACAAACACAGACGCGCCTAGCGAACATAGACGCGCCTGGCACCAACGCAGACGCGCCTGGATGTTTTTTGACACTTTTTGGACCCTAGTCTAAGTGCATTTATTACCCTATTCGACATGCATTAATGACAAAATTAAATGCGTCAAAGTAAGAGGAGGTTTGGTGGTACTTACTAGCTCTCCTGCCTCTGCTGGCCTCTGAAATCGGCGAACGCGGTCGAATCTGTGAGTGAAAGCCATCACTGCTGACTGCTCCTGCTCTATTTTCGCTCTGCAATATGCTCTTGTGAATGTGTAGATGACAATGAGGATGTATTTTCCCCCATGGTCTATCTTATAGCCTACCCTAGCCCTCGCATTCATTTCCCAAGTCAGTCTTCGTTATCCCGTGACTTTGTCACTTTATCCGGTCAATCCATTCTATCTTGTCTTTCTTATCGAGAGATTGTCTACAATCTTTTTAGACATTTTCATCCAATCTCTCGAGGGGGCATATCATTCCCATTCTGGGGCAACTCTGTATCAGTTCATCTTATCTTCTTTGAAACAACGCGACAAGCCGCATTGTCTCAAAGAGGGGCAAAATGTAGACACCTAAAATTGTCATGTCTAATTAAATAAATATTTTATTTATTTAATTATCTAAGCTTAATTCTTCTATTAATTAAATAAATCTTTATTTATTTAATTAATTCATTTATCCTTTTCTAGCCTTATTCCTCATTTAAATAAATACATTTATTTATTTAAATTATCATTTTCCTAAATTAAATAAATATCTTATTTATTTAATTGATCCCACTTCTATTAATTAAATAAATCTTTATTTATTTAATTAATTCATTAGCCTTTTCTACCCATGACACATGTCATTCATCTCTTAATTCATACACTACCTACCCCTTTAATTATTTTATTATTTCTTTTACCTACCCTCTAATCATAGCTGACCTCCTTTTACACCTCTCAATCTTATCCCTCCATTTCATATAGTGTCTTCTATATAAGGAGATGCTTCCTTCATTATCAAACCCTAATCAATCACCCTAATCAATCATCCTAATCATTCATGCTAATCATCTTTTATGCAATTGACTACACTACGATCCTACTTGCAACCACATTCCGTTCTTTGTTGAGCTCTTGTGCATATAAAATCTGAGAGCAAATATATCAAGCAAGATCAATGGAGATAGGAAGAATGGAGATCAAAACCCTATTGGACATGTGATGGTATAATCTTTGTGATTTCATGTGATTTGCATTGTCTTAGGTAATCTTCATATGTTATGGTGGATCTCTGTTGATTGTTAGGCTAGGGTTTTGTGGTTGAATTCATTTAGCCTTTCAATATTGTTATTATTGTTATCCATTTTCACCATATACAGAATCTAATTAGAATCTCAAACCTTTCCCCATTGGGATTGAGCCTAGATCTATTGGGTTAACACTCTTTCAATGTATGTTGTGATTATTAGGTTATTTAGTGGATTTACTTGGTAAAACCTTAATTCCTAATTTTCAACACTTACACCTATCAAAAGTATAAGCCAGTAAGATATCGACCTTAAGAAAACCTTTGGGGTTCACTTTGACTGCTCTTCCTAATGATTCTTCAACCATGGATATGAACATAATTGAAACATTATGGCTCCACCTCCTAGACCTAGACTTCTTCCTACTTCTATTACTCTTATATGTATTGTGGTTCCACCTCCCAAATCCTATAAAGGGCAAAGAGAGAAACACCCAACATCTTCTATCTCTCAACCTAGTGTCACTTTTTTCATTCCTCCTTCCACTCCTAGAGAAAATGAAGAAAAGGAACCAATGTTGAGTAATCCCTGACCTTCTTCTACATGAGCTTTGAGTTGTAATAAGTGAAATCATAATGCGAGAGAATTCTGACAAAGACATCATGCCAAGGCTCATGAGCTTGCTTCCCAAAATAATTCTTCTCCTGAGCAATTGAATGTTGACTTGGTCTCGTTTCCCAACCTTCGCCTAATCCTAGAGACAAGCTTTATCTTGATCACCCTTGCCAAATGTTTAAGTTTTTTATGCAAAATGATTCTTCTTCTTTATCTCCTCCTCACATGAGATCTATTATTGTCATTAATTTTGGATGATGATGTTGCTAATAATATTGAGAGTATTGATGACATGTATGAAGTTGTTGTTATTAATCATGAATTATCTTTGATTTTTAAAAAGCTTTGACCTTAGCTCCTATTGACACCCATAGTGATTCATCATTATAGCATGGTCCTTGTTTGACACTAATTATAGCTCCATCTATCCTACTAGATTTGTCTCCTTTAGCATCTTTTCCACCATCTCTGAATGATATTGAGCAAGATTGGGTGGTAGATGATTTTATAGACTAGCTCACTCATGCAATAGATTCTTTTGTGTGTTTTCTTGCATGAAATGTGTTCCTCGTAATGTGATGCTTGGAATATCTTTCTGTGTTTAAAATATCTCTTTGAATGATCCTTTTTTCTTTGTTGGCACAAGGAAATGAAGGGGTCAACCCTATCATGACATTCCTTTATTTACAAGTATTATCATACTTCTATATGTTTCATACATGTTATGTTTTAAATGTGATCTTGTTGTAAATGTGCTTGTGTTGTCTACTTGGGGACAATCCAAAGCGTTGAGATATTTTTGGTATCTTCCATGTTGTTCATTTTATGTGCTCTTCTTCCATTTTTCTTGTGGTTCCACTACCTTTGGGGGATGAGGTCAATTCAATACAATAATACTTGATACACATGATTTATGCGATGTGCATACTAACCCCAAACAGTGGATCCCTTATGTTCTCTTTCATGTCTTGTGACCATCACCTTTGATTTGCCTATGTTAGGAGGCATTTCATTTGTTGAGATGTGCTTCTCTTTTGGATATGTGTATGTTACCTTAAATAAATTACTCCTAGTAAGGCGCACACAATTACTTTAACGTGGGGACATACACTCTACTATATGTTACATTGTCCATGTATCATAATGTTAAATTTTTACACTTTGGTCACACACCATGATATGCTTGGTGAACATTAAATAACATCCATTTTCCAATCACATTTTTAGATTTATTTTCAAGTCGAAGCTTTGTTTTATAATTTGTGTTTGTTGCATGCTGTAACACACATTTTGTAGTTGCTTTTTGTCAAACTATCTAGCAAACCAAGGTTTTTGCTTTGTAATTTCTAGAGTAAACTAGCATAACACGCCTTGCTAGACTTGTCTGATCCTTCTTTTTCTAACATGAATCATAGTGTAATACCCCTCTAACCCTCACACGATAAAGCATGTATTATAATAAACCTACTCTTAATACAAATAAAACAAGTAATGAAATGGGAATCAATGTAGATTTGATGGAAAGTGATGTCATGTCATCATTGGAGAATGAATGTGATGTTAAAATCCCCTTCCAATGAGTTTAATGTTTGGTTGCTTATATGTATATGAGGGTGCTTTAGTTTAATGTGTTAATATCCTAACTGTGCTAATTAGGAGGTGGCCCGTTATGATAATATTTTATTGTTATAATGAGTAGTTAATAAGTGGATTTTTTAATCATGTTTTTTTGGTAATCTCTTTTAGGAAATGAACCATGTTCTATGGTAACCCCTTCTATATTCATTCTTGACTATGATCTTTTGGACTCATGTTGGCTTTAGTTGCATATTGTCTATTAGGGTAAGCATACTCAGTTGATTTATAGAAAGGTTGTATATGTATAATGGATTTATATTTTTAGGACTGATTGCTAATATTAGGGTTATGGTTATAATTATGTTTTCCTACTTATTTTTATATGTTGAGGGTATAATAATGAAATATTAGGGTATAATATTTATGGTAACTTGATGATTAGATATGAGATGTGTAGTGTCATAAAATTTCAACCCTAGCAATTTGTGACTGTGTTAGGGTCCTCACGCATGTGAACTCAAATACTCTAGCCTGATCGGAGAACAGAGAGTGCTCAGCTTGTGAAAATAGCTTCTTCCTTGGCCTCTGCATCACCCAATCTACATTCTGCCCTAGAGAAAGGGGTAGGACAGGGGCGTGGTGCCATTGTCCCCCCTTGGACAAGGGTGTGGCGCCCTTGTCCTCTGAGGATAGGGGCACGGCACACCTGTCCCTGCCCTATTTTAGGGCAGGACCCTTCCTAGAGCATGCCTTGTGGGTTGTGCCTCGGGCGGGAAACCTCCCTGATGTCGGCCCGTGATGAAATTCAAATCCACCAATATATATTTAAGGGGAATTCGTCCTCTCATTTGCATAGGTTGAAGTTGGATAAGTTGGATAGGTCTAAGTTGGAGAGATTCAAGTTGCATAAGCAATCAAGCATTCAAGCATTCTTTTCCAGCATTGAGCATTCTCAAGTCTCCCTTCAAGGCAAGGTGTTGCATTCAAGTCAAGGATTCAACCATTGAAGAGGAGATTCCTTTCAACATTCAATTCCACACAAGCATTTCTATTAGCATTGCTACTACAACCTCCCTTGAGGTGATTTACAATTCAGTCTTTCATTTACATCTACTTGAAAGTACTTTCTTTCATTGCTTGGTTAATTCCAAAACTAGGGTTTTACCTAAAGGCAAACCCCCAATCCCAACACATCTCCCTCTCTTTTCTATGTGTAGGTTGCAGGTGTGCAACTGTACTTTTGGATTTGGGCTTCATTTGCAGAGGCGGAAAAAACCTTTTCGTTTCGCGGATTTTTTGGAGGACCGTGTACATTCCCGCCACGGTCCAGGTAAATTTTCATCAAATTCGCAAAGCGACTTTGTCTCAACATTTTACTACCAAATCCAAGTACACAACTTCATCCCATATTCTGATCTCAAGTTATAATCGATTCTTTGTCACTTTTGCACTACATAATTTAATCAATTCGTTTCCATTTCAAACAAAGGAAAAGGGGATCATCCTAACATTCTCAATTCATTCAAAATTTAATCTATCAGCTTTGTGTGGAGATTGAATCTAGTGAATTATCATATCCCTTATCTTTCTAATGTAATGGTGAAAAGTGCTTGAAGGATAATCAATAGTGAAACTCTCATCTCTCTTTGAGGTAAAGGTTTGTTTTCCTCTTGATCCATCACTCATCATTTTCCCACCATTGCATTTTGGTGAACCCGACATCTTGCATGCTTTCCTTTGAACAACATTGCATATTTTTCATTTACAAGTTTCAACTTTCTGCAAACTTAGTGGTTAATTCATTAAAAACCCTAGTTTTTAAAATTAAAATTGAATTTATGATTTGTAAAAATTGCTTGTGGTTATCTTAGATCTGAAAATTGCTTTGTTTGTGAAATTCAATTTCCTCACTGTCTTGTTCAATTTGCAATTAAAATTTACAAAATTAAGAGGTTACTTGTTAAAACCCTAAATTTCAAAAATCATCTTGAACTTGTGCAAAAATAGGACCCTATTAGGGTTTTGAAGAAAAAGAGGAATTGAATTGCAATTTTTAAAGGGGTCAAACCTAATTGATAGGGACACCTTGGAAAATGTTTAGAAATCTGAATGTACCTGAAATTGATTTGAAATTCACACAAAATCCAATTAATTTTAAAAATTAGGGTTTGATGACCTAACCACTTAATTTTGAAATTTGAATTTTGGGAAAAGGGAGGAATAATAATTAATAGAGGAAGTGGGATCAATTAAATAAATAAAAGTATTTATTTAATTTAGGAAAATGATTATTAAAATAATTAAATGTATTTATCTAAATGAGAAAAGGCTTAGAAGAGGATAAATAAATTAATTAAATAAATGAAGATTCATTTAATTAATAGAAGAATTAGGCTTAAAATAATTAAATAAATAAAAATATTTATTTAATTAGACAAGACAATTTTAGGTGTCTACAGGGGCAATCCCTCTTCTTCATTTAATCCTCCATTGTTACCTATGAATTCCATGCATGTTTCTATCATTCCTCAACCAATCAATGTGACACAAGGGGGCAATTCCTTCAACAACTTTATTCCTCCTTTAAGTGTCCCTTTTCCTACCCAATCATCACCAATACCTACTTATCATAGTGTCCCACCACCTTATTCTCAGTCCATGCCTTATTTCAAGAACATCACACCACCTTATCAATCACCTATGTCTAACATGAATTCTTCTACCGAAATGACAATTAACAATCTTGCTCAAACTGTGTCTTCTTTACAACAACAAATTGCTTCCATGAGTCAATCCAAGTTTAATGTGCCCACCTTTGATGTTGTGAGCCCACTTTTCTCTTGATATTTCTAAATTCATTCCACCTAAACATGTTGATATCCCTCAATTGGAACTCTATAATGGAGAAGGTGATCCTGTTACGTATGTCAAAACATTTCAAACCTTATGTACTGATTTTGCTTATGATCAATGATTGCTTGCAAAATTGTTTACAAGAACACTAAGAGATAAGGCCTTACAATGGTAGTGCTCTTTTCCTTCTTATTCTATCACTTCCTTTCAACAACTAGCAAATTCTTTCATCCAACAATTTCAAAACAACATTGGTTCTAAAATCACTTTGACTGATTTAATGCATTGTAAACAAAGTGTTAAAGAAAAAGTGACTGATTTCATTGGTAGATATAAGCATTTGTGTGCTCAAAATTCTTTTCATGTGCTTGATAATGATATTCAAAGAATTTTTATGTCTAAGTTACAAAAAGATATCAGGGAAAATCTTCTTTTGTCTGAGTTTACTTCCTTTCCACAGTTGTGTGCAACACTCCACAATTATCAACTGGTTGTGAGTCAAATGGAGCAATCCACTCCTATGGCTCTAAGTGATAAGGGGGAGAGTGTTCAACAACGGTTTGCAAAGTTCAAACCAATAAAAAGCTTCATCAAGTTCAATGATCCAATCAACAACAACCATGTGAATGCTACAACAGGTGTGCCTCCTATTTCTAATTTTTTCCAAAGAGAAAGACAGTTTACTCCTTTGAATGAATCTCTGCATAGTATTATGTCTCAGTTTTTGCATATAAATGTTATAAAAATTCCTCCTATAAAACAAGTTGATCCTTCCAAACTTGCATCTCCTTATTTTGATAACAATTCCTTTTACCAATTTTATCATCAACCTGGTCATGATACTGAGAAATGTTTTGCATTGAAAAATAAGGTTCAAGACTTGATTGATAATAATACTATATCTGTGGCAGGTGTGAATGATAAAGGGAATAAATCAGTTGCTCCTCCTAATCAAAATCTTAATATTTTCACTGATCCCTTGCCATCTCATTACTCTAACGTTATTGAGATTGTGCCTAATTCTCTCACTTATGAAGCATTCATTTGTATGGCTCCAAACTTGGTTAATATGGTAGAAACACAAGATTTGCCTAAGGATCCTTGTATTACATTTGACCCTAGTGAGACCATTAGAGCACCCGATGGCCCTTTATACATAGTTGCAAAGGTTAAGGATATCCCTTGTCGTGGTGCCCTGATTGATCCCTCTTGCATGGTTAATGTCATAATTGAAGAGTATCTTTTCACTTTACTATTGCATAAACCACTATATGATGCTTCTAATGTAGTTGCGAAGTTATTTGATGGTTTCTCTTGTCCTACCATTGGTTCTATCACCCTTCTTGTCGAAATTCATAGTAAATCCTTGGATGTTGACTTTGTTATCATACCTTCTTCTGAGCAATTCCGTGTGAAGTTGGGCTATCCTTGGCTATCTTCCATGAAGGCTATTGCTTCTCCAACCCACAAGTGTCTTAAATTTCCTCACAATGGAGAAATCATAACCGTGAACCATAGTTTATTTCATCCATCCGAAAGAAGCCTTGGTGTTCCTATTGATCTCTTTTGGCCTAAACAATTTCAATCTCTTCCATCAAGGAGTGATGCTCTTTTTCAATCTTATAAAAAATGGAAGAACTATATGATCTTATCCTTAATTCAACCTAGATTGCCAACACTTGGCATTCCTATTATTCTTCAAGATGAGCTTCTTCCTCTCTCGAATAGAACTAATCTCCCTCCTAAGGAAAATTCTCCACCTACTCCTATGGATGTGACTTTACCTTCTCTTAAGAAGAACAACAATATTCTTCCTAAGGTTAGACCTATACCTCCTCCTCGTGATGGACCTGGTCTCCTTCCTACACCTAATATTCCTCCTTTCTTTGGCGCAATTCCACCTCCATCCTCTTATCGAGAGAAGAGGCCTGCTTCTCCTATTGTTCAACCAAAAAGACCTCCACCTAAACCTTCCACTATTAAGGAGAGAATCATTCCTACTTGTTCAAGTGTTCCTCCTTCTTCTCATCCTTCCACTAAGACTCGACAAAATTGTTGTGCGAGAGAACACCGACGAAGATGCCGATTTCGAGCTCATGAAGCTATCCCTCAAAATACTTAGTCTCCTTAGACTCCACCAGTTGACATGATTCCCTTTTCTCCTAAGCAAGGTGTTCAACCAACATCTCCAAATCATAAGTTGCATAAAACATGTGATGGTTTTACTCCTATTCATGTTCTTTCTCCTCTTGCTTTAAACTTTGATGAAAAAATGGGTGAAAATGTTATTCATAATGGCAATACAACTCCTAATGCTTCTAGTAGTGAGTATGAGTATGTTGATGTGGAAAAACATTTATCGGATGAGTTTTCACAAACTTTAATCCTAGCTCCTAGAATCAAACAAAGTGACTTACGACATGAGCATAGTCCTTATTTGGATCTTGTGATAGCTCCATCTACGGTGCTCGATATCACTCCTCTAGCATGTTGCTCGCCTTCCTGAAATAGTGATCAACAAGATCAAGAGGCATATGTTGTGCTAGATTAGCGTTACTAGCATTGTAGATCTCTCTCTCTCTCTCTCTCTCCTTTCTTTCTCTTTTTGTGACCATTCTTCTATGTGTATCCCTGTTCTTCTATTGTTCCCTTAATGTCTACTTGGGGATGATGCAAAGCATTGAGATCTTCTCTTGGTCTCTTTGATGTTGACTCAAAAGACATCCTCTCTTCCCTTTCTTCTAAGGTAGTGTGCTTCTTTGGGTAATGAAGATTATTATATGCATATACATACATGATATACATGAGTTATCATACAACATACTCACCCCGAGGAAAGCGATACTACCTCGTGTTTTGTGTTCATTATCCTTGGGTTTATACCTCGATTGGGGGCTAAATCCTTGCGATAACGTGCTCCCTCTCTTCTCTCTCTCTCTTGGGTGTATCCTACCTTAAATAAATCATTCCCAATAAGGCGCGTACGATCGCTTTAACATGGGGCATACACTCAGCTCATATTTTTCTTCTTGTGATACTTAGAATTACTTAGTGAACTTTGTTTTGCTTTGTAATCTTTTGTATCCTTGCTTTCATGACTCATAGTGAAGGGAAATTTTCTACTTGTAGTCATGGTTCTCCCCTTTTCGATCTTCCCTTTTACTTTGTCAATCAAATTCGTAAGATCCTAAGTCCACTGGGGGCTTGGCGCATCTTGCCTCCTTGACGTGTTAGAAGTCTTTCAATCTTGTTTCCTTGAACTTTACCGACAGTATTGGCATACGCTTATACTCCCACTAAACTGGGGGCTCAATGTAGTGTCATAAAATTGCAACCCTAGCAATTTAGGACTGCATTAGGGTCCTCATGCATGTGAACTTGAATCCTCTACCCTGATTGGAGATCGAAGAGTGCTCGACTTGTGAAAATAGCTTCTTCCTTGGCCTCAGCATCACCCCGTCTGCATTCTGCCCTGGAGAAAGGGGTAGGATGGGAGCATGGCGCCACTGTCCCCCCTTGGACAGGGGCATGGCACCCCTATCCTCCTAAGATAGGGGTGTGGCGCCCCTATCCCTGCCCTATTTTAGGGGAGGACCCTTCCTAGAGCATGCCTTGTGGGTTGTGCCTCAGGCAAGAAACCTCCCCGAAGTCAGCCCATGATGAAATAAATCCACCAACATGTATTTAAGGGGCATTCATCCTCTCATTTGCATAGGTTGAAGTTGGATAAGTTGGATAGGCCAAAGTTGGAGAGATTCAAATTGCATAAGCGATCAAGCATTCTTTTCTAGCATTGAGCATTCTGAAGTCTCCCTTCAAGGCTAAGTGTTGCATTCAAGTCAAGTATTAAACCATTGAAGAGGAGATCCCTTTCAACATTCAATTCCACACAAACATTTCTATCAACATTGCTACTACAACCTCCCTTGAGGTGATTTACAATTTAGTCTTTCATTTACATCTACTTGCAAGTACTTTCTTTCATTACTTGGTTAATTCCAAAACTGGGGTTTGACCTAAAGGCAAACCCTCAATCCCAACACATCTCCCTCTCTTTTTTATGTGTAGGTTGCAGGTGCGCAGCTATACTTTTGGATTTGGGCTTCATTTGTATAGCAGAAAAACCCTTTTCATTTCGTGGATTTTTCGAAGGACCGTGTACATTCCCACCACGGTCCGGACAACTTTTCATTAAATTCGCAGGACAACTTTGTCTCAACATTTTACTGCCAAATCCAGGTGCACAGCTTCATCCCATATTCTGATCTCAAGTTATAATTGATTCTTTGTCACTTTTGCACTACATAATTTAATCAATTCCTTTCCATTTCAAACAAAGGAAGAGGGGATCTATATAACATTCTCAATTCATTAAGAATTTAATCTATCATCTTTGTGTGGAGATTGAATCGAGTGAATTATCTCATCCCTTATCTTCCTAATGTAATGGTGAAAAGTGCTTGAAGGATAATCAATAGTGAAACTCTCATCTCTCTTTGAGGGAAAGGATTATTTTCCTCTTGATCCATCACTCATCATTTTCCCACCATTACAAGATGAAGTATTATGGTTATGATGTTTTATGCTCATGAGGACTTATGATGATATTAGGGTTTTATGCTATAATCCCTTATGCCTAAATGTTACATGATGTTTTGATGGTTTATTATTTACTAACATATGTTCAGATGATTATATTTGAGGAATGTTTATTGTTACTGATCTTGTTTGACATATGTATACATGGATGTGTATGTGTGCAGGTGTTTTGTGTTTTGTTTAATGCAAATACCAAGCATCATGTCACGAACCGTATTTACCTATAATTATTTATTTAGGAAAATAATGCTTATTTTTCGCTTATGAAATGAAATTGAAATGGAAATGAAATTTTAAGTGAAATTAGATGATAATGAAATGGAAATTTAAATGCAATATAATGATTTAAATTGATTTCCTTTTTGATATGTAAATGCAATTGAATGATTAGTATTATTTTTTTATGAAATTAGGGATCGTCATTGCTAATGAGCAATCGAGTGCAAGTGAATGCAAGAACAGGTGAACGCGGATGAAGGCGAGAGCATGGTTCAGGTAGAATTGTTTTAGCTCTTGGACTTCGGTAGAATAGATGGAATCTCACACACCACATTAGATCTTGTTAAATGCATCTTGCATATATGAGTGTGTTAAATGACTTTAAATAGAATGCTTGTTTAATTTTGGAATGATGAAGTTCTTATACAACTGCTCAAAATTGAATTCATATTTTAAAAAAAATAGATTGATTTGAATGTTTTTAAAGTGACTATGTACATATTTTGATTCATTGTTAATATATTGTTAATGCAGATGGAGTTTTATATATACTCCGAATAAATGGATGAATGCTATGTTTATTTCTCGTCATCAATTTATGAAATATATATATATATATATATATATCGACTTGCAAATTGTATGCATGTATTACACTGAATAAGGAATGCAAATCACAGTCGATGTGAAAGATTTGGTAAACTGAATTACCAGTTGAAGTGTGACTTGTGGCAAGACTTGCAAAATGTATGCAATGCGTGGAGAAGGGGGGGGTGCGTAAGCCTAGCCAGTCACTGTTGTTAATAGCAGAAAAACCCACCACCACTGCCTTGGAATTAATACCAACTTCAGTTAATTGTAAAAAAAAAGTGTTAGCCACGAATTTTGGAAAGAAAAAAAAATGAACGCCTTCAACATTATAGGTAATGCGTATTCATTTTTGAAGAGACACAAAAAACACAGGGAATACTCTTAAAAAATAAACATTTATCGAATTATGTTTAATACTTAATGAGTCGATATGGAAAATCGACATTACATGATTTATATTCAGCATTGATATCACCGAATGGTGAATGCCACTTGGAAGTCGATATATCTAATGACTCTTGTGATAGAGTTTGAACTTCTTTAAACTCATTATTACTGAGTAAATGCAAACTGATTTTAACTGGAAACTCCACAGTGCTAGCACAAAACAACACTTTGACTGGCGTTTTAACTCCCATCTCCATGTTGACAACTGTTGTTACCAGCAGTGGAATGCGCAGTGAGACTTGCACAACCAAAGGGAGGGGTGAGAAGATATTTTCTCATGGCAAGGATAAGTTGGATTTTTGGTTGCTCAGGAGAGCATATGGATGGCAGGCTCTATTTTAGGGAGAAAAATGTAAGAGGGAGGGATTACACAGAAAAAACGTTGAGATTAAAGGCTCAAACCCATGCTCAAGAAAAGGGTAAGAAGATGGATAGAGAGAGGGAAATCGCTCAACAGTTAGAAGAGGAGAATTTGCTGCAAGTTGGAGGCTTGATTTCATTCATTGAAAGCGTAGAGAATAAAAAGGCAGATAATCTACTCATTCACATTTACAGGTAGGCAAATATATGTTACTTTACATTGTTTTCTTAATCTTTTTGGAAGAATGAAATGATTTCAAAGTTTTATTACTGTTTGTGAAAGGATATCTCTATTAAATTTGAATCATCTATGTTAGTTTTTATGTGTAGACACTTCAAGATAATGGATTTCTTTATATGTTGTTCATGTATTTTCAGATTTCAAACTGAGAAGAGACATATTTTGAAAAAACATAGTAAACTCGAGATTTTTCTTTTATGAACTTGTAACAAACAAGAAAACAAAGCAACCATTATATTTCTTGTAAATGTATACGTATAAACTCAACATTTTGAAAATAGTTTACTGTCATTGAAACATTTTAAATACTAATTATTATTATTCCATTGAAAATATGGAAACATCGGATATGAATATTAAAACTATGAGTTAATGCATGCTAAACAAATACTTAGAACACGTGAGGAAACATAGAAATAAAGAATGTGTACTCATGACTTTCAGTTTCAAATTCTTATATATGCGAACACATGCATACATGTGTTACACCTTCTTTTCCTTTTATATTATGTTTATTTAATTAAAGCTGAAAAATGAAAAGAAATGTTTTCTTGCAATCGAAATTACGTTTTCTTGCATACAAACTATGAATGCTTGCGAGTGAAAGTGCATATCATATAAACTTAAAGAAAATGTATGAGAGAAATAGGCATGCTAGATGAATGAATATTCTAGTCATGTGTATTAGGGAAAGTTTACCTTCCAGGATAGGTGTCGAATATGGAGTTAGAGAGTATAATTTGTTTTTCCAAACTAGTTTTATTGCTATGCATGGCATTTTACTCGACCGAGTAACTTATTGACCATTGAAATAGATGGATTTAATTATGTTTTTTACCATATCCTTGTTATGATCTTGCTTATTTCTTAATTGAGTTAGAATAATAGAAAATGCATGTATCATTCTAGGCACGCACTAAATTACATCTTGTATATCAAATTCTTTTTGCTAAGTAATTCGTGCAGGGTCAGGTATTCTAAATTGATTAAGAATTCCGAAGAAGTGTATACTTCAAGGTTGGGTGGAAAAAGCACTTGAATCTTGTTCTTGTATTCATACTAAAGATTGCATTGGAGATAGCTTCCGAAATTGAAGATGAAAAGGATGTATCATGTCACATATTTGAAATACTTGTATATTTATATAATTTAGCTTTAGGCAAATTGGAAAGCCCAAGTTTTGTATTGTAATCAATAACGATGCATAGTATGATTGATTTAATATGAAGATACTCTATGTTGTAAAGATACCTTTTATATCTCTTATTGAATATAGAAGTGTAATATCATTCATGAAATTGTGTACGTAAGAATCTTAATTAAATCTTGCTTTTGAATTTCAAATAATACCTAGGAGAAGTAAAAGAATTTATTAAGAGAAATATGAATTTATTTAAGAATAAAGAGTTTTCATTTTATTAATTAAGTTAGAACGTTTACGTCTTTACATTTTGGTATCAGAGCACAGTTGAAACACTAGCGCCTATGAGCCACTTCATAAATTAAACCCTAAGTGTAACAACTTTATGTTGGATATTTTTACAGAAATGGTGCGAACAAAGCAAACAACTCACAAATCCTTTGCAGGAAACATACAATACCTGCGAGTCAAGAAGGATAGTATAGTTTTTCCAAGATTTATTGATAGAAATTATGTTGAAGGAGGAGGATGGTTGAGTGAAGAGGAATTTTTTCCACCTATTAAGGAACAAGATCATGACATTCAAGATGAAGAGGAAAAGGAACTAGTTCCTGAACCAGAGAAGAGAGGAATAGTTAATCAGGTTGAGAAAGGAAAGGGAATCTCACCTACTAAAATTCCTAGAAACAAGACTAGTCTAATTAACTTTAGCAAGGAAATGAAATAAGATGAAGGACATCATTATGAGCATCTTCCTCTTGAGTCAATTGAAATCAGTTTAGATGAGTCGGAAGAGTATACCCCATTAACTCCATAAGTGAAGACATAAATCTATGTAATATCATTCTTGAAATCGATAAATAAACACTTCTTCTTGAGCTAGTTTGGTGTAAGAATAGATGGAGGGAGAATATTTTATAGTCTAATATATGGATTAAGTATAGCATAGTTAAGATCTTATTAATAATATTTTAAAAAAATATATGTATATATATAATAACAATATAGTTGTCATAATTTTTTATTCTTTGTAAACCAATAGTATTCTAATTTTATCCTAGAATTCTAGATTAGTGCAAAGATATAAATGCTATTCTACTACACTTTATGTCCATAGTGTATAAGGTGAGTGATGTATATGTTGTGAGGTGATGAATGATTGTAGGATTTTTTTAAATTTTTTTCTATTATTTAAACTTGCGGACCTTGTTGGTACAAGCGAAAAACCATTGATACTATGACCAGTCCTCTCTTAGCATACCCTGGAAAGGATATTCCCAAGGTGTTGTGTAGCTAATACTCCCTTACATGTGACTAACCTTAGTCACCCAGTTCATGTGATATGTAAATAGTTTGATGCTTTATATAAATTATTGATGAATTCTTTAAGTTGATTTCGGATTGATTTAACTTCTTAACTCAACTATATTTTTCTTTATCTTTGTGGATGAGTCACCAATTTTTTTACTTGTGGCTCTCAGTCACACTTGACTTAATGTTTCATTATGCGCATTCTATAAATTACTGTTGAAATTGATCAATTTTATTTTTAATCCTTGTGGTGGCTAATCCAATTTTTATTATTATTCGATTTGCATAATGCATTCATTTCCTATCATGTTCATAGCGAACCTCTGATAGAATGTACAAGGGAGTAGAAGGCGGAGAGTGTGCCAAGCGTAGGTGTTAGTGCTACTTAGGACAATAGTGCCTTGTATATGTATAACTCCTAGCTTTTAGTGACTTATATGTGTAGAAGAGTGTGCAAGTATTGCTTTTGATAAATTAGTGTATATGTATATTTTAATAATTTTGAATTAGATCATTAATTTTGAGTACTCTTTCTTCCTTGGCTTTATCATCAAGATCATATGATCATATTAAAAGTGGTTCTCAACACCAAGTGTGTATGATCTTTGGCAAACAGTTACTCTTTGAGTTAGTATCAGGTTGTTCCAGTAGAAGTTCAACTCATGCTATTATGATAGAAATTGAAGGATTGAGTTGGTCAGGATATTTTGGGAAGAAAAAGGAAATTGGAGTATTTGGATTGTTGATCATAAATTGTTATGGGTATTATAAGGTCCAACTTGAATCAACAATCTATGGTGGAATTATGTGAGAGGGAAATGTTACCTAGGGTCAGGCAAACCTATGGAAGTAGATTTTACGAATCATAGATTTTATAGATATATAAGAGGACTTGATGGTGATTAGGAATTTTAACGAAGGATGTACTTACCTAAAAGTGAAAACTTGAGGAAATAAGTATTTCACCTTCTTCTGAATATTTGGAGGCATTTAATATTTATAAAAGATTATATATAAGATAGTAACGTAACTAGTAACCTTGTACACTTGAATTAATGAGTAAAAATAAGTATAACATGATTTTGGTTATTGTCAACAGATTGACAAAGGTTGCACATTTCATACCTAGAAATGTTTAAGGATGGATCACTGACTCTTGTAAAGAAATTTATTCAAAAAAAATTCAATTGCATGGTGTTCTAGAAATCATAATATCAGATAGGAATACTGGGATGACAGATAGGTTTTGGATGATATTGAATACATCTTTGGGAACTAGATTGAATCTTAGTTGACATATCATCCTAAAACATATGACCAAACACAAAAGAGTTAATCAGGTAGTGGAGGAATATTTTTGGATGTATTGCATGTATTAACAATACAAGTGGGAAGAGTATTTGCCTTTGGTTGAGTTTGCATCTAACAATTCTTTTCATGCATCTTTAGGGATGGCACCATTTGAGGCACTCTATGGATGGAAGTGTCGCACACCCATTAGTTGGGATAGAATGGAAGATAGGATCATCATTGGTCCTGATTTTCTCAAGGAAATGGATGAGCAAATAAGGCTGATCAAGAGTAGGTTGAAGGAGGCAGCGGATAGGCAAAAGAGCTATGCTGATAGAAACAAGACTTTCAGACAATTTTTTGTAGGAGATAAAGTCTTTTTGAGGGTCAAGCCTCATAAGAGCTCTATCTCATTTGGGAAATCATCAAAGTTGGCACCAAGATATGTGGGACCCTTTGATGTGCTGGAAGTTATTAATCCAGTCTCTTATAGATTAGCTTTACCACTTGCTCTAGCTCGAATCCATAATGTGTTCCATGTTTCTTTGTTGAAGCCTTATCATCCTGATGCATCTCATTTTCTTGATTGGCGATCTTTACAGGTACAGGATCTAGGGGTGGTGCTAGTGGAGCCCATACAGATCCTAGACCAGTGTAGCATTAAGCTACGTAGCAGAGATTTTACTTAGTATAAGGTCTAATGGGACTAATATTATGAGAATAGTGCTATATGGGAGGATGTTGAGACAATTGAGTGTCATTTTCCTCATTTGCTTTCTTAGAGTAGTATTTGCTTATTGCATGAGATACTTTGATAGTTTGGTTATGATTCACATGTTGTGAGTTGGATAGCATGGATGCTACTATTACTGCTTGTGTTTTGATTTGAGACTCTGATGTGTGGTTATTATTTTATGATGTTAAGATAATTTGTGCTTATTGTTAGAATAATAAGACATCAGGACGATGTCTCTTCCAAGTGGGGAATGATGTCACGAACCGTATTTATCTATAATTGTTTATTTAGGAAAATAATGCTTATTTTTCGCTTATGAAATGAAATTGAAATGGAAATAAAATTTTAACTGAAATTAGATAATAATGAAATTGAAATTTAAATGCAATGAAATTATTTAAATTGATTTCCTTTTTGATGTGTAAGTGCAATTGAATGATTACTATTATTTTTATTATGAAATTGGGGTTCGTCATTGCTAATGAGAAATCGAGTGCAAGTGAATGCAGGAACAGGTAAACGCGGATGAAAGCGAGAACATGGTTCAGGTAGAATTGTTTTAGCTCTTGGACTTTGGTATAATAAATGGAATCTCACACACCACATTAGATCTTGTTGAATGCATCTTGCATATATGAGTGTGTTAAATGACTTTAAATAGAATGCTTGTTTAATTTTGGAATGATGAAGTTCTTATACAACTGCTCAAAATTGAATTCATATTTAAAAAAAAATAGATTGATTTGTGTAAAGTGGAAAATTGGATCCTAGTGACTCCCCACCTAGGAGAGAGAAAGGAAGCCACTCGGATGATTTTCAATTAGGAGGAACTTCATTCAAAAGAAGGGCTTGAATCTGCTAGATCCAAATCCAAGGGAAACAAGGATGTGAATTCTGAGTGGATTGCAAGTGGTTGAAGTGTGATTTACCCTCTTGTGTAAATGAGAAAGTCGACTTGTTGACTATGTGGAAAAGAGAGAGGAAATGAGTGAAATAAGGAGCTACCAGTTCGGGATTGCGTTGTAACTTTAGATCTGAGATAATTAGACTGATACGAATCTACCCTACAAATTTGGAGAAAAGTCGTCAAGACCATGGTGGGAATGTACATGGTCCGCCACAAAATTCGCGAAACGAAAAGAGTTCTTCCGTCTCTACAAATGAAGCCCAAACCTGCAATTACAACTGCACACCTACAACCTACACATAGAAAAGAGAGGGAGAATGGTTGTGGATAGGGGTTTGCCTCATTCAAACCCCCATTGAGGAATCAACTAGAAAGTAATTGCATATGCTTGAATGTAAACAATGGAAATGTATACCTTGTAGATCTGCAACTTGTTGATGATGATTGCTTTGGTTCTTGAATGTAACCACAAATGTTGTATGAAATAGCATGTAACATGAAAAAACCCTAACACACACACATGCTTGCAAATAAATGTTGTAGTGTTGCTCCAATGGATGAATGAAGAAGACTTGAATGCTTAATTGCTTAATGATGACCTTGAAATCTTGTATCTTCTCCTTATGATTCTTATCTATCTATTCGTTGTCCATCCATCCATGAATGAGGGTATTGCATTCCTTTTTATACATGCCTCAAGGATTAATTTTCAACCACTAAAGACCGACAAAGAGGAATTGCAAACCCTGAGGACAAATTGTGCATAGGAGACCAGGCAGACCTGACATAGGGCCAACCTAAGGGGTGAGGACAAGGGCACCATGCCCTTGTCCTAGGGGGATAGCGGCGCCACGCCACTGTCCTGCCCTATTTTGGGGCCCAGACAAGGTCTAAAGCAGACACAGGACATGAAGGAGGAAGGGTGAAGGGGTGGAAATGCAAAAATAGGTCTCGGTTAGGGAAGGAGAAGTCGCCACCAAGGTGAGGACCCAAAATATGGTTAAAATTGCAGTTGTCGCAATTTTATGACACTACAATTTGAACATTTTTAAAGTGACTATGTACGTATTTTGATTCATTGTTAATATATTGTTAATGCAGATGGAGTTTTATATATATTCTGAATAAATGGATGAATGCTATGTTTATTTCTCGTCATCAATTTATGAAATGTGTGTGTGTGTGTGTGTGTGCGCGCGCGTGTGTGTGTGTTTTAATGAATGTCATGAATATTAAAATAATTGAGTGCACACACACACACATATGCATATCGACTTGCAAATTGTATGCATTTATTACACTGAATAAGGAATGCAAATCACAATCAATGTGAAAGATTTGGTAAACTGAATTATCAGTTGAAGTGTGACTTGTGGCAAGACTTGCAAAATGTATGCAACGTGTGGAGAAGGGGGGGTGTGTAAGCCTAGCCAGTCACTGCTGTTAATAGCAGAAAAACCCACCACCACTGCCTTGGAATTAATACCAACTTCAGTTAATTGTAAAAAACAAAGTGTTAGCCACGAATTTTGGAAAGAAAAAATGAACGCCTTCAGCATTATAGGTAATGCGTATTCATTTTTTAAGAGATAGAGAAAACACAGGGAATACTCTTAAAAAATAAACATTTATCGAATTATGTTTAATACTTAATTAGTCAATATGGAAAATCGACATTACATGATTTATATTCAGCATTGATATCACCGAATGGTGAATGCCACTTAGAAGTCGATATATCTAATGACTCTTGCGATAGAATTTGAACTTCTTTAAACTCATTATTAATGAGTAAATGCAAACTGATTTTTAATCGGAAACTCCACATTGCTGGCGCAAAACAACACTTTGACTGGTGTTTGAACTCCCATCTCCATGTTGACAACTGTTGTTACCAGCAGTGGAATGCGCAGTGAGACACACAACCAAAGGGAAGGGTGAGAAGATATTTTCTCACGACAAGGATAAGTTGGATGTTTGGTTGCTCGGGAAAGCATATCGATGGCAGGCTCTGTTTTAGGGAGAAAATGTAAGAGGGAGAGATTACATAGAAAAACGTTGAGATTAAAGGCTCAAACCCATGCTCAGGAAAAGGGTAAGAAGATAGACAAAGAGAGGAAAAGCGCTCAATAGTTAGAAGAGGAGAATTTACTGCAAGCTGGAGGCTCGATTTCATTCATTGAAAATGTAGAGAACAAAAAGGCAGATAATCTACTCATTCGCATTTACAGGTAGGCAAATATATGTTAATTTTCATTCTTCCAAAGTTTTATTTCTGTTTGTGAAAGGAGATCTCTGTTAAATTTGAATCATCTATGTTAGTTTTTATGTATAGACACTACAAGATAATGGATTTCTTTATATGTTGTTCATGTATTTTCAAATTTCAAACTGAGAAGAGACAACTTTTAGAAAAAAACATAGCAAACTCAAGATTTTTCTTTTATGAACTTGTAACAAACAAGAAAACAAAGCAACCATTAGATTTACTGTAAATGTATACATATAAACTCAACATTCTGGAAATAGTTTATTGTCATTGAAAAATTTTAAATACTAATTATTATTATTCCATTGAAAAAATAGAAACATTGGAAATGAATATTAAAACTATGAGTTAATGCATGCTAAACAAATACTTAGAACACATGAGGAAACATAGAAATAAAGAATGTATACTCATAACTATCAGTTTCAAATTCTTATATATGCGAACACATGCATACATGTGTTACACCTTCTTTTCCTTTTATATTATGTTTATTTTATTAAAGCTGAAAAATGAAAAGAAATGTTTTCTTGCTATCGAAATTACGTTTTATTGCATACAAACTATGAATGCTTGCGAGTGAAAGTGAATGTCATATAAACTTAAAGAAAATGTATGAGAAAAATAGGCATGCTAGATGAATGAATATGCTAGTCATGTGTATTAGGGAAAGTTTACCTTCCGGGATGGGTGTTGAATATGGAGTTAGAGAGTATAGTTTGCTTTTCCAAACTAGTTTTATTGCTATGCATGACATTATACTCGACCGAGTAACTTATTGACCATTGAAATAGATGGATTTAATTATGTTCTTTACCATATCCTTGTTATGATATTTCTTATTTCTTAATTGAGTTAGAATAATAGAAAATGCATGTATCATTCTAGGCACACACCAGATTCCATCTTGTATATCGGATTCTTTTTGCTAAGCAATTTGTGCAAGGTCGGGTATTCTAAATTGATTAAGAATTCTGGGGAAGTGTATACTTCAAGGTTGGGTCGAAAAAACACTTGAATCTTGTTCTCATCTTCATACTAATGATTGCATTGAAGATAGCTTGTGAAATTGAAGATGAAAAGGATGTATCATGTCACATATTTGAAATACTTGTATATTTATATTATTCAGCTTTAGGCGAATTGGAAAGCCCATGTTTTGTATTGTAATCAATAACGATGCATAGTATGATTAATTTAATATGAAGAAACTCTATGTTGTAAAGATACCTTTTATATCTCTTATTGAATATAGAAGTGTAATATCGTTCATGAAATTGTGTACGTAGGAATCTTAATTAAATGTTGCTTTTGAATTTCAAATAATACATAGGAGAAGTAAATGAATTTATTAAGAGAATTATGAATTTATTTAAGAATAAAGAGTTTTTGTTTTATTAATTGAGTTAGAATGTTTACATATTTACACATCAACTCCATCTAGCTTAACATGTAGGCCCTAACCATTGTCCCATACTAGGACAATTATGTTTGGTCATGCATTTACCCATCTGAATTGCCACACATGCAATATTCAATTTCCCCTCATCAATGGTTATGAGTATGAGATGGGTGATGTGCTCCCTTATTTATTTCATGTGTCCTTGTTTAAGTGATTTATGTGGTGGTGAATATTTATGTTCTATAGTAATGTTATTTTTAGTAATTCTAATGTTATGTAATTATTATCCTTTTTATGTAATTATGTTTCCTATGGATTATGTTTAAGATATTTAATGTGTTTTGTGCTTTAATTAGTGATCTTATGATATGGTATGTTATCATGAGTTTATCTATTTTCTCTATTTTATTTATTTCCTATGTTGCATTAACCCCTTTATTATTTATTCCTTATGTTTATTTAATTTCTTGTGTTGAGGGGGAAATTAATTATTGTTGAGAATTGAAGGGTTTCCATTTTATTATCTCCTTCATTGTGACTTTTGGTTTTCAAAAGAGGAGTTATGAGTCCTGGTATTTTTTTATTTTGATTTTGGAGGTGATTCTTGATTGGGATTTATTGCTGGAAATTTTGAGGAAGGAATTGATGGAAATAGGGCAGACAACTAAGAGGGGGGTGAATCAGTTGTCACGAAAACTCACACTAATTAAACTTGTTCTCATATCTAATAATTAAACATGAAAGCAATAACAACAATATGCAACATTAATAAACTCAGTAAAAAATTGATGGTGGATCGTCTGCAATCATCACGATAACCCTAAACCCTAAACCGGGAGGCGGCGAGACTCGCAGAATCAGCGACGGGAGTTGCAAGGTCGGCAATGGGAGACCAGATGGCAAGCTGAATGACAATGTCTGCAACCATCGCGACAACCCTAAACCGAGAGGTCGGGAGGCAGCGAGACCCGCAGGGTCGGCGATGGGAGTTACAAGGTGGGCAACAACGACTGTCTACCTTGTGAACCGCTTTGCAACCATCAACCGAGAGGTGGCGAGACTTGCAGGGTGGGCGACGAGATTTTCACGCTGGGCGGCTACGGTGAGACCTGCGACCTCTGCCAAACAGTGGTGATAACAAGCCAAACAGTGGCAGTAACAGAGATCGCCCGGTGGGAACAACAAAAGGTCTCATTTTTACTTAATATCAACCATTGGAATCACAGTTCTGGCTCTTTTCATTTGCTTTCCGATGATTGTGAAAGCATATTCAAGCTATTGATAAATTTTAAGGCATTAAGTAAATTTGAGTGATGCGGCGAGCCATGCAACTAGGGTTGCTAGGGCCTGGACCCGTGGGAGTTAGGCGGGCTTCATGGCAGCTACACAACGTTATATCAGAGGATAGGCGTTCTTTTGGTGGAGTCCAATGATTTCCAGGCAGGTTGCAGGGTAAGGGGAGAGAAAGAAGATTTCCGCGATATCGTTTTGAACGCCGACTAGATAGAACACCACAACCCCCCTTTGACATTTGTGAGGAGACACCACTGTTGTCACATCATTCTCTATCTGAATCGTAGGCTAATCCTATTAATCTTCCATCATATGTGACCTAGCCAAACAATACCCAATTGATAAACCCCAAATTTCTTTCAACCCCAAACAATCTTCCAATAAACAACTTGCGCAAGGAGCACCCTTCAAACCAAAAAAGGTTACACAAAAATGGAGAAATAAAACCCCTTGCACATTTCTTCCTAATTCACTATCACAAAATTTGGATGCAGAAGGTAATGGGCAACTTTCAAATGATACAGCTAAAGAGGGTAGTCGGGTTCCAGTCTCGTCGAAGGTCATGAATGCTGCTAATACTGGAGAATCAGACAAATTTGAGGGTGTGTATAAGATCATTTTGCCGGACAACCTTATTCAGCCTCAAATAGATCTGTTACACGCCACAACCCTCATTGGTAAACTTCATTCTACTATTTCCTTTATGTAACTTTCATTTTGGGCTAAACAGAATTGGCTAGGCTTGAAGGTTTTTTTTTTTATGGATAAGCAATCTCTCTTTTTTATTGCCATTTTTTATTCCAAAGAACATAAAAATTGTGCTCATAGATATAAGGGGTGGTTTTGTAAGGGTGTTGGTATTATCACTTTGGTGTGGGTTCCAAATTTTAGTTTGGATTCAGTTCCCCCCCTTTTCATGCCTTTTTGGATTACTCTCTCGGGGCTCTCGTTTGAGTATCATGATTCAGATATTGTGGAAATTTTGGCTAATCAAATGGGTATTTTTATCAATCATGATCTTGTCCCATATGAACTTGCCCATTTAACTGTCAGGGTATGCCTATTACTAAACCTCACAAAGCCACTTCCCAAGTCTATTTTAATGACTTCCTCCATAGGGAAATGGAACCAAGACATTTGCATATAGGGTACTAGAGATGTTGATGACCATATAGATAAATTCGGCCATTTTAATTCGCAGTGTCAAGTATCGAGTATTGATGTTGTTAGGGTTTGCAAGGATTTTGTGACTGATTTCCATAAATGCTCCTTTTATCAGTTTGTTGCATCTCCTTCTTCTACACCAAGTGGGGCAACAAGTGTAGCTGACTTATCAGAGAGTCTTGTACCTCTAAATAATGTTGATAATGTTGCAAGACCTTTCCAGGGTGTTCAGTTTCAGGCAGATCCTCCTCTTTCTTTGATTCCTTCTCAATTATTTTTGGGTTGTATGATAGGCATTTTACTTCCAAAAGAAAAAAGAAAAAAGCCCTCCAATAGGAAGAATTCTCCTCAATATCAGGTTGTTATCTCTGGTTTATGTTCTCTGCAAAAATTTGTGGGTAGATACAAGAAAATATCTTTTAAGATCCACTGCTCTTCAATCTGTTGGCATTATGTGAACCGGTATGAGGACATGATGACATTCTATGTTGTCATTGATGTCAATATGCTGAAGAAGAGAGAACCGATATGTTACCAAGAACTAGTATAACATTATGAACAGGTATATGTGCCAAAGTGAAGCGGTGTGTTTGTTCAAGGTGAATCGGCATGTGGTTATGGGAACCGGTACATGGAAGCTTTGTATGACTACTGGTTGGTAGTCTCAACTTCAGGGTTTCCGGTTGAAGTACTTCAAGCCTGTGTGACTCAACCAGTGACTTTGTGTGATGAATTAGCATTGTAATGAAGAACAGATCGTGTTGCCACGTCGGCCTTGTGCGCGTGAAGGATCTTGCATGAAGGAGATTGTTCCTATCTACCTTGGGAATGTGCGAAGTCTGTAAACGGTGAAAACACGTGATGGGTTATCAGCCGCCATGAAAGCGATGGAAAATGAATGATGGAGAACGTCTTGAGATTGGTTCAAGACTGTTGCATTTAATGCAATGTGTTCAATGGTCAAGATTGAACCGTTTGAATTGCTTAACCTACCAGGTTTAGGGTTTATGCTACCGACCTATCTGTTTCCTATTAGGTCAATGTTGTGTTTCTTTCTAAGGTTGTTGGAAAAAGTTGTGTGTGTGTATCCAAGTGAAGGGATACGTGATTCTTGCCAGACTAGAGGAGAGAAGTGATACCTATAGAGTGTAAGTGCAGAAGGTGAAGAGGAGCTAAAGTGGATCTGTATTGGCATTGAGTGTTGTTACCAGATCATTGTAATACCTGTTGATCTCTAACCACTTCAACAGTTGGGAAATCCCTTAACAAGGTAGCTTTAACCAGCTTACTGCAAATCCTTTAAGAGGGTGACTCAAAACCATTGAGTTCTTGAAATCCTCTAACATGGTAACCTTTAACAGGCCTTAACTGGGTATTCTAGCCATCCCTTAACCGGGTGATCCCTAACAGGATCGATTCCTAACAAAACCTATTGTATTAGTCTTTAACGAGACAATGCTCCTAATAGAGCGGACTTCTAAAGAGTTCAAAAACAGCTTGTGGGTATTCATCACCACCATGGTTTTTCCCAGTTAGGTTTCCACGTGAAAAAAATCTGTGTGTCATGTGTGATGTTATTCATGTGATGGTTTAAGTGATTTGTGTCTGAAGGTAAATCATGTTGATCTAGCTGTTTATATATCTTTGATGATAGATTACCTGTTCATGCACTAGGGTGAAATGGAAATGAAGTATTAGATTGTATGAAAAGATAAGTGTCAATCGATTTATGCTTGTCTCGGTTATTTTGGGTTTTGCCGATTGTACTCTGTTTAAGACCGGTGTTACTGTTTGTCTGCCAACAGACAGTGTCTGCTGACAAACCAGTTTAGGATTGTGTTTTTGTCTGTACTGATTCACCCCCCCCCCTCTCAGTACCGGTTTGGTACTATCCGTTCATCATTGATTTATCAATTGGTATCAGAGCGTCCTCCAGGTCCTCTGTGTTATAAGCTTAACCACTTGAGGAAAAGATCCTAGTCTAATGATGAAGAGGGAAGGTCCAAAGTTCAATAGAGATAATTTCAGTATATGGAAAGACAGAATGAAGATATACATTAGAAGCAAGGGTGCTCAACACTGGAGCTATGTTGAGAATGCTTATGTTGCCCCTACCGGTACTCTCATCGATGACCAAAAGAGAGAGATGTAGGAGAATGGGCAAGTCATGGAAGCCCTAATTAGTAGTTTATCTGACATTGAGTTTATTGATGTCCAAGATAAAGTAAATCCCAAAGAAGTATGGGATACTCTTGAAAATATCTATGGCAGTGATGAGCATGTAAAAGCAGCTAAGGAAGAAAGCCTTGGAGGGAAGTTTGAAGACATGCAAATGGTTGAAGGTGAGACCATTCAACAGTATGGAATAAGAATACAAAATGTTGTCGGAGATATCAAGAGTGTGGGTGGTAAAATGGAAGATTCCACTGTGGTAAGCAAAGTTCTGAGATCCTTATTACCGGTCTATGCAATAAGGGTTGCTGCTATTCAGGAGTTGAGATCAATAGACAAGACTAAGGTATCCCTATACTCCATCATTGCAAATTTGATAGCCTATGAGCTAAATAGTTTTGATGGCAGTGTTCAAAAGACTGAATCAACTTTTAAAGCTTCTACTGTACCATCTAGAAAAGGAAAAGAAGCTAGCACTAGTGGTAAACCAAGACATAGCAGAGAAATGGATGATGAGGAGATTCTGATGGTATTTGAAGCTCTTCTTGCCAGGAAGCTTCCTAAAGGAACTTGTAAATACAGAGGTAAGCTCCCTTTGAAATGTTTTTCTTGTAACCGGATAGGACATATTGTTGTAAACTATCCTAATGGTGACAATAAGGACAAACCGGAAAGGTTCAAGAAATTCAAAGGAGGAAACCGGAGAAACTATTTTGTGGTAGTTGATGAAGGTGTCACAGATGAGGAGTTAGAAGATGAAGAAAATGAAGATATTGTGTTTGTTGTTGTCAAGGAAGATGTGTTAGACAAGAAGGCTCTTGTCTCCCGCCTTGATAATTCCAATGAGTGGATTATTGACAGTGGTTGTTCTCACCATATGACTGGTGACCGGAGCAAGTTTCTATCCTTGGAAGAGTATGATGGTGGTGTGGTTCGCTTTGGTAATGATGCACCATGTATAGTCAAAGGTAGAGGGTCCATCTCTCTGAATGGAAAGAGTAGTGCTGACAATGTGTATTGGGTTGATGGTCTCAGACACAACCTTCTAAGTGTTGCCCAGCTGAATGATAGTGGTCTCACTCTAGAATTCAAGAATGGAGTGTGCAGAATCAAAGGAAAGAATGGTGAATTGGTGGCCACCGGTATGCAGACCAAAGGTAATCTATTTCAGCTGAATGCAAATATAAGTACATGTCTTATGGCTAAATTCGATGATAGCCGGTTATGGCATAGGAGACTCTGCCATGTAAACTTTGAAAACATTGTGAAGGCCAGTAAGATCAAGGCAGTTAGAGGGTTGTCGGTGCTGAGCAAACTGGAAAATACCTTGTGCAGAGAGTGTCAACTGGGGAAAATGTTTTCCTCAACCTTTAAAGGTAAACCTTTCACTGCTGACAATTTGCTTGATCTTGTGCATACTGATTTGTGTGGTCCTATGAAAACTAGGAGTGTGCAGGGTGATAGGTACTTCATGATTCTCACTGATGACTGCTCAAGAATGATGTGGGTCACATTCTTGAAAGATAAGTCTGAAGCTTTTGGAAAGTTCAAAGCTTTCAGAGCATTAGAGGAAAAGGAAAGCAGTAAAGGGATCAAGTGCCTTAGAACTGATCAAGGAGGGGAATTCACTTCCGGTGAATTCAACAAGTACTGTGAAGAACATGGCATCAAGAGGCAACTGTCTACCCCCCGAACTCCACAGTAGAATGGCCTAGCAGAGAGGAATAATCGGACTATGGTTGAAGCAGCAAGAACAATGTTGATTCAAGGAAAGGTTGCTCACACCTTTTGGAGAGAAGCGGTGAGCACTGCAGTCTACACAATGAACCAGGTACTCATCAAGAAAGGTAAGGATAAAACTCATTGTGAGTATTGGACCGGTAAGACACCTGTGGTTAGCTACTTTAGAGTGTTTGGTAGCAAATGTTACATCAAGAGGAGTGAACACCAGAGAAAAATTGATGTGAAATGTGATGAGGGAATATTCCTAGGGTATTCCACCAAAAGAAAAGCTCTCAAGTGTTTCAATAATAGGACTCAGAGAATTATGGAAAGCATCTATGTAAGAGTTGATGAAACCTCTGAGAAAATTGAGGAAACCGACAGTGAGAAAGCAATAAATGAACCGGTTGTAACCTTCTGGGAACCGGTTGCCAGTCAACCAAGTACCAGTAACAGTGTTCCTACACCGGTAGATGTAGATGTTGATACTGATGGAGATGAGGATGAGGATGAAGAAGAAAAGCAAGAGGAATCTATTAAGACCATTCCTTGGTATGTCAAGTTGAATCATGATCCTAAGCAGATCATAGGAGATAAGGATGCAGGAATCCTTACAAGAAGAAAGGTCAAAGAAAACTCATGTATGATCTCTGAATTTGAGCCTAAATCATTCAAAGAGGCACATAAAGATGAAGACTGGTTCAAGGCAATGGAAGAGGAACTTGACTATATAGAGAGAAATGGTACATGGTCTTTGGTACCCAGACCAGAGCATAAAAATGTCATTGGTACCAAATGGGTTTTCAGAAATAAGCTGAATGAGGATGGCACAATGATTAGAAACAAAGCCAGACTGGTGTGTAAAGGATTTGCCCAAGAAGAAGGAGAAGACTAAGGAGAAACCTTTGCTCCTGTAGCCAGATTGGAAGGAGTTTGTATGCTTCTTGCATATGCAGCTTTTAAAGGATTCAAAGTATATCAAATGGATGTAAAATCTGCATTCCTAAATCGTGTACTTGAGGAGGAGGTGTATATAGAGCAACCAGATGGGTTTGCCCTATCTGAAGATAGTGACATGGTGTGTAGGCTACATAAAGCCTTATATGGTCTAAAGCAGGCACCTAGAGCATGGTATGAACACCTGCACTCCCATCTTGTGAAGATTGGATTTGAGAGAACAAGCAAAGATAGCAATATCTACTTGAAGTCTGAAGGAGATCAGATCCTGATCTGTGAGGTATTTGTTGATGATATTATCTTTGGTGGAGATGACAAGATGAGTCATGAGTTTGCAAATGAGATGAAGAAATAGTTTGAGATGTCACTCATAGGGGAGATTAAGTTCTTCATTGGACTGCAGATTCAGCAGATGAAAGATGGAATCTTTATCACTCAGTCCAAGTATGTCAAAGAGGTGTTGAAGACCTTTGGCATGGAAGATAGCAAATCGGTTGGTACACCGATGGTCACCGGTTGTAAACTATCCAAAGAGGATGACTCAGCATTGGTTAATGAGAAGGAATATCGATCAATGATTGGTAAGTTGCATTATGTAGTGCATAGTAGACCAGATATTGCACATGCAGTTGGCATTACTGCAAGGTTCCAGAAAAGTCCAAGACAATCCCACTTGGTTGCAGTCAAGCAGATTCTTAGGTATCTGAAGGGAACTATTGATTATGGATTGTGGTATCCATATAGCAAGGAATTCAACTTGAAAGTATTCACAGATGTTGATTGGGCAGGTAATGTGGATGACCGGAAGAGCACAATTGGTGATGCATTCTTTCTCGGTGGTAGACTCGTCTCATGGATGAGTAAGAAGCAGAGTTGTATCTCTCAGTCTACAGCGAAAGCAGAGTATGTTGTAGCTTTCATGAACTGCACTCAGACAATTTGGATGAAGCATGTATTAAATGGCTTCAAAGTTCATGTATCTGAACTGGTAAGTATATTTTGTGACAATACTAATGCAATTAACATCTCCAAGAATCCGGTTTTACATACTAGAACCAAGCACTTTGAGCTTAAGTATCATTTCTTAAGGGAAAAGGTTCAGAACAAAGCGATTGCACTAGAACATGTTTCTAGTAAGGAGCAATTAGCAGACATATTCACCAAGCCTCTCCCAAAGGCTACATTTATGTACTTAAGAGGTGAATTAGGGGTGTTGCCCCTTCAGGAGGTAAACTAAAGGTATATGCTCCACATCAGTCAAGTATTGCATAGTCAAATTTTTCTTCAGGATTGATGTGTTGAAGGATGCTACTCCTTAGGGGGAGCAGCATAATGGAACAGAGAAGCTTGTGCCTCCACTTTGGCATTGTTGTCAAAGGGGGAGAAGAAGTGAAGCAGAGAGATATCTGCAAAAATTGGGGGAGAAGAAGTGAAGCGGAGAGATATCTTTGTATATTGCCATCAATGCCAAAGGGGGAGATTGTTGGCATTATGTGAACCGGTATGAAGACATGATGACATTGTATGTTGTCATTGATGTCAATATGCTGAAGAAGAGAGAACCGGTATGTTACCAAGAACCAGTATATGTGAGAACCGGTATAACATTGTGAACAGGTATATGTGCCAAAGTGAAGCAGTGTGTTTGTTCAAGGTGAATCGGCATGTGGTTATGGGAACCGGTACATGGAAGCTTTGTATGACTACTGGTTGGTAGTCTCAACTTCAGGGTTTCCGGTTGAAGTCCTTCAAGCCTGTGTGACTCAACCGGTGACTTTGTGTGATGAGTTAGCATTGTAACAAAGAACAGATCATGTTGCCATGTCAGCCTTGTGCGCGTGAAGGATCTTGCATGAAGGAGATTGTTCCTATCTACCTTGGGAATGTGCGAAGTCTGTAAACGGTGAAAACACGTGATGGGTTATCAGCCGCCATGAAAGCGATGGAAAATGAACGATGGAGAACGTCTTGAGATTGGTTCAAGACTGTTGCATTTAATGCAATGTGTTCAATGGTCAAGATTGAACCGTTTGAATTGCTTAACCTACCAGGTTTAGGGTTTATGCTACCGACCTATCTGTTTCCTATTAGGTCAATGTTGTGTTTCTTTCTAAGGTTGTTGGAAAAAGTTGTGTGTGTGTATCCAAGTGAAGGGATACGTGATTCTTGCCAGACTAGAGGAGAGAAGTGATACCTATAGAGTGTAAGTGCAGAAGGTGAAGAGGAGCTAAAGTGGATCTGCATTGGCATTGAGTGTTGTTACCAGATCATTGTAATACCTGTTGATCTCTAACCACTTCAACAGTTGGGAAATCCCTTAACAAGGTAGCTTTAACTAGCTTACTGTAAATCCTTTAAGAGGGTGACTCAAAACCATTGAGTTCTTGAAATCCTCTAACATGGTAACCTTTAACAGGGTTTAACCCTTAACCGGATATTCTAGCCATCCCTTAACCAGGTGATCCCTAACAAGATCGGTTCCTAATAGAACCTATTGTATCAGTCTTTAACCGGACAAGGCTCCTAACAGAGCGGACTTCTAAAGAGTTCAAAAACAGCTTGTGGGTATTCATCCCCACCGTGGTTTTTCCCAGTTGGCTTTCCGTGTGAAAAAAATATGTGTCATATGTGGTGTTATTCATGTGATGGTTTAAGTGATTTGTGTTTGAAGGTAAATCATGTTGATCTAGCTGTTTATATATCTTTGATGATAGATTACATGTTCATGCACTAGGGTGAAATGGAAATGAAGTATTAGATTGTATGAAAAGATAAGTGTCAACTGGTTTATGCTTGTCTCGGTTATTTTGGGTTTTGTCGTTTGTACTTTGTTTAAGACCGGTGTTACTGTTTGTCTGCCAACGCACAGTGTCTGCTAACAAACCGGTTTAGGATTGTGTTTTTGTCTGTACTGATTCACCCCCCCCTCTCAGTACCGGTTTGGTACTATCCGTTCATCATTAAGTTATCACAATCCTGGTTGACTGCTTGTATAAGAAAATATTTGCTTCCTCTCTCTTTAGGCAGTTCACTTCTTCTATTCTAAGTTTAACTTCCGTGGGACCCTCAAATTCTCAATTCTAGGAAATCTCTATTACACAGAATGCAAAGGATAACCTGATTCATAGCTAGATGTTTAATTGCCAACCTTTCCATGTGGTTGATTGCAATCTTCCCACTGTTGGATCCTCATCGAATGCTCCAAATATCGAATTAATGGCACATGATATCCTTATCTCTATTGCATTGAACTTGATTGATGAAATTGATCTCGAGGAATTTCTGAAAATTCAGGATGTCCCTTTTGTCGAGCTATGCCTCTCGCTCTTAATACTTCACCGCCAATTTTTTCACCCCTATTAGAATCTAGTCATGTTGATCACCTTGTGGCTGAAGTTAATTCATATTCACCATTTCAACTTCCCACACAGCTTGACTTTGATTTTTCTCAACATCTCTCTCTTGCTCAATCAGTCTCTTCATCTCCTTTGTTATCTGAAACACTAAAAAAAAGAGGTCGGAAGCCCAAGATTCTTAAAATCTAAGAAGATATCGCAGCAGGTATCCAGTCTACAATTGTAGATAAGTTTTCACCCCACTCAAGATCGAGAAGAACATGTTGTTCTTCTCGGGTGCAATGAGGATCATATCTTGGAATGTCAAAGGTTTGAATGCCTTTGACAAGAGGGGACGGGTCAAGCAGCAGCTGGATTCCTCCCAAGAAGACATCATTTTATTACAAGAAACAAAGCTTTCTGATGAAGCCTCTCAAAAGATTTTTAAAAAATGGACTTTATGGGATTTCATACATGTTCCTGCAGTAGGGGATTCCGGTGGTATTCTGACCTTGTGAAATTTCAGGACAATCAAAGCAAAAACCTTGAACCAAGGGACAAATTGGCATCTTATTCTTATTGAAAATTTTGATTTATCCTTTATTCTCTTTAATATTTATGGTCCAACAACTCCTCATGAGAAACATGCTCTTTGGAATACTTTATATTGTCAGATCCATCAACGGGGAGTTCAGAAAATCATCTTAGGAGGTGATTTTAATGCCATTTTGTCTCAGGATGAGAAACAGGGAGGAAACCCTACTGCTTCTAAGGTGATTGATGACTTTAGATCTTTTATGTCTGATAACGCCCTTTCTGATATTTCACCTTATAATGGTCAATTCACATGGACAAACCGGAGAACTTCCCTTCAAATTGCAAGCAAATTGGATAGGTTTTTCACTTCATATGAATGGATCCTTCAGAAATATACTTTCAACTCTAATATTCTATCGTTCTTTGGATCTAACTATTTTCCTATCTCATTAAGCTTGAATAAACATGAAGCTTCTCATCATAGAACTTCTTTTAAATTTGAAAGAATGTGGTTTCGACACCCACACTTTCATGCTCTGCTTCATCAATGGTGGGTAAGTGCCCCCTTCTGTAGGGGAAACAAAATGTTTCAACTCCATATGAAAATGCAGTTTGTAAAAGAAAATATCAAAGTTTGGAATAGGGAATTATTTATTAACATATTTGTAGAGAAAACAAATGTAGAGAAGGAATTAAAGGACATCAACAAACTTATCTTTTCTAATGGGATTAATCCTGAAACCTTCTCAAGGCAAAAGCATTTACAAAGTTATTTGGAAGAATTATGCTTTAGAGAGGAGTATTGGAGACAAAAATCAAGGGATCTATGGTTAAAAGATGGGGACAAAAATACTAAGTTCTTTTAGGCATCAACAAAGATTAAGCAAGTTGCTGATACAAACAATCGTGAATCACATCCCAAAATTATGAACTATGAAATAACATTTCCTTAATGCTTGGTTAAGTTCCATTGAAGCACAACTTTCTTCTTCACGCTTCTTCTCTGCCTTCAAAAGATGCATACATTCAACACACATACACATTCATTCTCATCCTCACACCCACAACCATGCTCAAATACAAAGTTATTACAATTATTTATACATTGTAGTCACACAAATCTATCCAGCTTAATTAAATAAATATTCGCTATTTATTTGATTAAAAATGCACTAGCCATCAGTTAATTAAATAAATATTTAATTAATTCATCCCCAAACATTCTTCTATTAATTAAATAAATTATTCAATTTATTTTAATTCATTCATTAAATCAAATTCACAATCAATTAAATAAATAAAATCTATTTATTTAATTAAATCTCCTTTTCCTCTTTTAAATAAATTAAATAAAACATTTATTTAAATCATTATCCCCACCCCACTTGCATTTTCCTACAAATGCAACTTGCACACATTTATTGAAATAAATGAATTTTTATTTTAAATAAAATCCTATTTTCCCTCACCCACCAAATCCACTTTCAAAATCTAATCCCCTTCTAGATTCTTCTAACCCCTTCCTAATTAGCCTAATCCATCCCCTGATTATTGTCACATTCCTAAGCAAAATGGAGTCACTTCTCAAAGACTCCAAAGTCTTTGAAAAGCATTTAATGCTTTGTGTGTTCAACAAATTAACCCCCAAAGTCTTCCAAGACCACTAATGGCTCTTACATGACCATTTATGGCTCTTACATAACCATTTATGGTTATTTCAAACTTGTCTCCCCAAACCTTTATTGTTTTGACTATATTCCTCCATTTCACATTTGCACAAGAGTTTATCCATTGAATAAAAGCTTTATTCTTTGAATAAAGAGTTTATTTATTCAACCAACCTTGACTTTAACTCCCAAAGTCATGTCAAGCATTTAATGCTTATTCCCTCCCCTCTCAACCTATCTCACATTGACACTTGTCATTCTGGGATTGGGTTGAAAGCCCTCACATGGATTTGAAATCATTCAATCCTGACCCTTGTTGAGATTGTTCAATCTCAACCATCCATTGCTCCATTTTTCCTATAAATAGAGCCCATTTCTTCATAATCCAGATCCTGAAAACTTGTATGCATTTAAGCTATAGACATTTTAAGAGAGCATTTTAGCATAATTAACTCATATATTGTCATCTTGGATAAAATAAATCATTTTAGTATCAACAGCTTAGTATTAGCTTTTCATTTCAGATTCGGAGCACAATACTACAATCTCAATCCTCCATAAGCATCCATAGTGCAAAAAGTTGCTGAGAGCTACACTATTTTGGAACTTGGAGAGGAGAGGAACAAGGGAGAAAGAGCTAAGAGCATGTTAGGAGGTATTTGGAGATGCCTCATCATATTTGCTTTTTTAGTTAAATATGCTTTCATGTTTTTAGTGTATCTCTTGGTATGCCTATTTAGATTAGTCTTTGATTAAATAACACTAACGATTTTCTTGTGTGTCTTGTGTTGTTTGTCTCTTAGACTAACCTTGTCCATTTTGCAGGGCATCATACATTATATCAACCTTGGAGAAATCAACAAGGTTGGCTCAACACTCGTCGCCTAATTTCAAAAATATAACCACACTCAATACAATATTACATGTAGACCAAGCAATACCAGTCAATACATAACACATACCCAAATCTTTCACCTCGAACATATTACACCTCCAAGAATTATGCCTCGAACATCCACAACACATTACAAGCATTCAGTCACCCGAGAACATGAAGAACACCAACGTACAGGAGAAAACATCAATTAAAAGCTCAATGATCAATAAGGACCACCTTGACACAAAAGGCACATGATCTAGAAACATCCACAAGCATCATGAATTACCATAGTAACATCCGCACCAACACAAATTACTAGAATCACCAACATCTTCATATCGAACCTCAGGAACACTAACTGCAATGACGGTCAACCTTGAAAAATTACTTGCAGACCTCCAAACCACAAACTATTTGAATTGAGGATACACACCAATGTCCCAAACATACCTCCAAATCCGCAGAACAAGATATCACAATGTAGAGCAATGTAGATCAAAATATTGTCACTCTATCACCACTTAATGACTAAACAACCAGCCACAACACATATACTCATAACTCAATCAAATCTCCATGCAGACTTTTGAACCTTGAACTAAATCAACTACAAACAACACTATACAAACCCTTTAATCCGCAAACTCTTATTTTCATCATGCTGAACAAAATAACTCACTAAACTTCACTACATCACTGTCTCATATAGAGAAATATGTTAACATCAATGACAACACATCTCTCAAATATCTATTAAGCACATATTTGGAACATTCTTCCAATATGAATTGGCTTGCTTTGAGGAGGATTTTGGGGAAGATTGAATTATGTTTTGGAATTGCTATTGAAGAGGGGAAAATAGATTAGAAGGTTAAATGATCAAAACATAACAAAATAAACCTGCAAAATGCTAAAATAGCATGAAAAGACCATTTTACCTTGCTATTTTACATTCTCCTTCAGATTGAGCTTGATGAAGTGAAGGCGCCCCTTGATAATGCTCCACTTGATGTTCTCCTTTGACTGTTGGATGTGGATGGCTCTCCAATGATGTGCACAACATGAAATGGATTTCAGGAGGATGATAAAGATGAAAATGATGAAGCTGCCAAGATGATTTCCTGGGCTCAAAAGGGCAACATAAGCTTACTGGATTTCGAGATGTTTTTGAATGAAGGGATGGAGCCCTTTATTTATAGGAAGAGGAGAGAAAAACGAATGGTTAGGATGGATTCGAGATGAAGGGCTAGGATTTACTTGTGAGCTCACACAAAGTCCAAGAGAGGGTGTGGAGACCAAGAAATATGCCTCAAAGACATTTCATATCTCCACACTCCACAAGGTGCATTGGAGGAATTAAAAAATTTCCAAAAAGGATATCATGGGGATTGGAGGAATAAAAAAAGAATTAAAAATTCCTTGGGAGAGGGGATGCTTGGAGGAATGTGACATTTCAAAAATCTTACATTCACCTAGGAAAAGAGTATTTAAAAGCAAGGAGTTGACTTTGTGGCTAATCATGCTGATTAGCCATTAACGATTCATTAAGAGGGGGATTAGAGGAAATGTCAGGTGGGATTAGGATAATTTGACTAGGAGAGAGAATGAGTGGAGGGAATATAAAATTAGAAGAATAATGTTAAGTGAGTTTCTAGAAGAATTTATTAGGTTAATGATGAATTAAGAAGATGATTTGTAGGAATCATGTAGGTTAACTAATTAATTGAAATTAATTAGCTAAGAGGAAGATTTGTGAGGATTTGATTTTTCAGAAGAATAAAGAAAGGGATTGATTTATTAAATAAATCAATCACATGCTATAGTGACAATATTAATTATATTTAATTAATATTGAGGAGAATTTGAATTAACACAAATAATTAATTAATTATGTGAGGCATTAAAAATAATTAAAATAATTATTTTTAAGTGTCTACATTTTGCCCCTCTTTGAAGCGAGGTGTGATGACGCATTGATTCAAAGAATAATCTTGTTTTGATGTTGATATTAGTTCGATAGGATGCCTCGACTCTTGATTGATAGATTACGGTATGGTGATGCCCTCTCGGGAGATCAATTGAGGTAATTGATCTTTGGAGTTTTACGAGATTTGATTTCCCGATAGATTTGATTTGATTTGATTGATAAGATCTAGATTCAATCTGGTTTCAGGAAGGATTCATCCTGTATAAGACAAACATGATCAAAGCGTCTAGTTTCAGGAAGGATTCATCCTGTATAAGACATAATTGATCACAACGTTTGGTTTCAGGAAGGATTCATCCTGTATAAAACATGATTGATCACAACGTCTGGTTTCAAGAAGGATTCATCCTGTATAAGACATGATCGATCACAACGTCTCGTTTCAGGAAGGATTCATCCTGTATAAGACAAACATGATCAAAGTGTCTGGTTTCAGGAAGGATTCATCTTGTATAAGACATGATCGATCACAACGTCTAGTTTCAGGAAGGATTCATCCTATAGAAGTCATGATCGATCACAACGTCTGGTTTCAGGAAGGATTCATCCTGTATAAGACATGATCGATCACAACATCTGGTTTCAAGAAGGATTCATCATGTATAAGACATGATCGATCACAACGTCTCGTTTCAGGAAGGATTCATCCTATGTAAGACATGATCGGAGCATCTGGTTTCAGGAAGGATACATCCTGTATAAGACATGATCGCTCACAACATCTGGTTTCAAGAAGGATTCATCCTATATAAGACATGATCAATCACAACGTCTGGTTTCAAGAAGGATTCATCCTGTATAAGACATGATCAGAGCATCTGGTTTTAGGAAGAATACATCCGGTATAAGACATGAATCAAAATCTGAATTGATTATGTGAGGAAAAATAGAGGAAGAAAAATTAGGGTGGAAGGGATAAATGAGGAAGATATATGAAGTAGTCGTGAGGTATTTGGAAAGAAGAATAGGAGATGTGAGACCGCGGAGGAAAATGGGGGCAATTGAGAACTCCATGGGATTATTGAGTTTAGGATTTGATGGAATGATGGTGAGATTTTGTGCACAACAAATGTGGAGAGCCAACCTAGTTTGATGTTGCCCTGAGTGACGTGCACCACTGATTATAGAAATCAAGATGCCATGAGAAACCCAGGGCATGGACTGACTCTGTAGACAAACGGGAATTTCTTGCACACAACAATGCAAGTGTTAAAGAAACACTACTACAAAATTGTGGGTTCGTGCAAGGAAACCCTCAAACACACCAATAACTCTTGTACACGAGAAGGTAAGTGTTGGTAAACACTAGTACCAGGTCGGTGGTTTATACAAGAAGAATCCAAAACAATCCATACTATGAAATATGCCCCAGTATGCGCCTATCATAACGTACCTGGATATGAAAGAATCCAGGCAGTTGTAAATAGTCGCAGTCGTAGGGCAAAGATGCAAGTCTATATGAAAAGATCTAACAAAATCTAACAAGTATC